>NW_015662256.1:105345-117799 GCF_001515625.1 Sinocyclocheilus rhinocerous | reverse complement strand
TGCTCTTTTGGTTTCTATACAATATTTTAAAAATTTACAAATGCAATAAAAATATTGGTATCGGTATCGACAAGTACCAAAAATAAAAGTATCGGTATCGGGCGAGTACTGGAAAAAGTGGTATCGGTGCATCCCTAATCTAAATGGTTAAAACCCCCTGGTCTCTGGTACAGAACTGTAGGATACTGACAGAATTGAGGGTCAAATTCTAAAGTTAATACGAGTTAATACCAGTGCATCCAGAACACTTCCTACAATTTCTCTTTTGACAAACCCCCCCCCCTACAAACGTAAATGCGATTGAAACTGTCAACCACACAACATCTGATTGTCTTAAACAGCATTTTCTAGGAAAGGTTTGATATTGTCCGGACATTATTAATGATAATGATTCAATCAGTCTGAGTTTATAAGAGTTACAAGTGTATAAATGTACCAACTCAAAAGGAAAAAAGAAATGAACTGTTGCTGTTTAATTACTACATTTCTAAAATTGTTGTTTATTTAAATGTCGCTGTTATTGTTTATCATCATAAATGTATACATTGTAATTTGGATATCAGATGGTTAGTAGAAACACCGGTTAGTCCTCAGTGAAGTGACTGTTAAATTGAGTTGGTATAAAAATATCACTCACTTCCTTCGGAGGATGACTGTAGCCTGAATGTTGACTGAAACACAGAAAATAACAGTGTTAGACTGAAACAATCACATGATTATGCAAGAAAACAAAATCCCCCAGAACAAACACTCTTTCTCTCTCTCTCTCTCTGTGTGTGTGTGTGTCGGTCTACAGTCACTGGTGTTTCTCTCTGTGGTTTGGCTCTGCCGTGACTCACGTGTGTTCGGTTCTGTGGAGGTTCTGGCTGCTAATGTGAGCCGTGCCGTGACACTGCGCGATCCAGAATGACCTGTAATAATGCACCGCTGAGGTCAAAGGTCAAACACTACCATCTGCCGCTGACGGAAACACACACAGAACGCCATGCATAATCATGGGAATCAGTGAAGGCCGAGCCATTAATCCATCACATGCGACTCAAAACTCTCCTGTGTTAACCTGATCAAACTAACGCACACTAACTAAAACAACTCAATAACGTCTGATCAGAACACAGACGGCCAGCTGTTTAACTTCCTGTGCTTCTGGATCAACCAGGATGATTAGCGCGCACACACACACACACACACAGTCAGTCTGTTAGTTAAGGCAGTAAACTAGTTGTCTTACCTTCCTCTGTGTCCTGTGTATGATGGTATTAAAGGTTCAGGTCGGTCAGAAACAGAAATGAAAAGAAAGTCAAAATGTAAAAACAATAATATACATTAATAAGAGTCTTTCTAAGGAAATTTAACTAATAATTCACTCCTGATATAATGAACCACACTGAGTGTTATTACCATAAAACTAACACTTATTAAAAACTGTTTTCTTTAACTATAATAAAGCTGAAATAAAATAAACGTTCTTGTAAGTACTAAAAGTGAAAAAAAGGAAAATAAAAATGTAAAAATATAAATGTATATATATTTTTCTTTTTGCAAAAATTCTGTTCATAATTTTCACCACAGAGGGGCAGTAAAATCCTGAGGTTGAAAAAAAAAAAAGTTTTTTTTTTTCGGGAAAGGTTTGATCTGTACTTGACATTATTAAAGTATAAATTATAATGATTTACTCCGATACATTTACACACTTTCAACTCTAAACTCAAACTATTCATAAAATAACATTTAATTAGAGGAGAGACTGATACTTTGTACTACACTAACCATACATTTACAATTAACATTATTTAAAATAAAACTAAATGAAAAAATATAAACATTTTTAAATAAAAATGAAAACTGAATATAAAAATAGATTATTCAAAATATGAATAAATATTATAATAGTATAACACTGCTCTATAACTATATTTGGTAACACTTTACAGTAAGCTCTCATTTATTAACATTGTTATTTTATGTTAGTAAATGCATTAAAAAAAATGAACAATACATTTTTATGGCATTTATTAATCTTTGTTATTGCTAGTTAATAGAAATGCTCATCTTCATGTTAGTTCACAGTACATTAATGATACAACTTTTGATAATAATGTATTAGTAAATGTTGAACCTAACACTATTTATGTTTTAATAGATATTAATAGATGCTGTATAATTATTGTTAATTTTACCTAATATGTTAACAAATGAAACCTTATTGTAAAGTGTTACCCTATATTTCTTTTGGACAATTTATATTATTATTTTTATTTTTTCACTTTTAAATGTATTCAATTTTTTAATGTTTTCAATCAATTTGCATGTCTTTTGAATGTACTACATCAAACTTTATTTTCAAATAAAGAATAAATTGATCAGTGCATCCTCAGAATGAGTTCTTTACATAATATATACAGAAAAGAAGCTTTATGTCACGCAGGATGGAGAGCTACTCACGGCTGAAGTATCCGTGTCGATGGGCATAACACACTCCGAAAGCACAAAAAAACATGATCAGGCACAGCAGAACCACTCCAGCTATCACCGCCGCCACATTCAGATCATCTGTCAGACAGACACGTTACAGAGCATATACTCAAGAACAACAACAATCACCTGATGAAACGAGTTGGGAAACATTCACTCTGAATGTTATTCACATTCATATCTGAAGCATCAACACACTCCTACTGAATATGATTCATATAGCTGTAATATAATAACTATAAACTTTATGGAAGTATTATAGAATGAAAAGGCCAATCTGCACAATCACAAGCACTCTGATATTTCTCACATCAGGGTTTTTATATTGAATCTTCTTCACTATTATGATGATTGCACAGTGTTAATTTAGCATTATTTATTTACTATTATTGTTTTTAGTCATTTTTTTTAATAGTACAACTGCGATTTAAATTATTTTTTATTTCAGTTTTAGCTTTTATTTCCAGTTAGAAATTTGTGCGCTTCAACTTGAAAATTAGAAATGCTGCCATGGCAACTAACTAGAATAAGTTTAAGTTTTTCATCAAATATTTATATTTTATTTCAGCTTTAATCCAGGTAACAAAAATGGTTTTAGTTTACCACAATAGCCCTGATATTCATACATTCACTGATTTTAATGCAACTTACACTGACATTTGATTTGAACTAGCTGCTTTTCATCCAGGGTTAAGTTAGATATTATCATATCTAGTTTTATTAACTTCTAATAATATTCACAACAAAAACCTCATATTTACACCTCCAATGCATTACTGTAAACAAGACAAGAGAAACCAAAGAGCACTGCTTCTGTGGATCAGTGTTATTTATACTTTTAGTTTTTGTTTCATATTTCTAAAATTGATTTTATTTTTATATTTTCTGTTTTCATTTTAATTTCAAAGTTGTAACAATTTAGTTGTGTTTTCGCCATTTTTATAGTTTTGTTTTTAAAAATAAGCCTGTATAATTTTTAAGTTTTAGTTGTTTTAGATTTAGCTATTTTGGTACTTTGGCAACTAGGTGAAATAAAATAAGTTTAAGTTTTTTTAATTTTATGTTATTTCAGTTTATATTTATATTTTATTTCAAGTAATAAATTGTATCATTTTAGTTTTAGTTCCTCAAAAAGAGGTTTTGGGATATTTTGTCAGGTTCAGCTCAATTCTTGGTACAAATCTGTCCCCAAAATATAGTTAAGTAGGTACAAACACACACACGCTCCTCACCGATATGCATGTGTGTGCCCTGGCAGCTCTTGGCGGGTCCCACACCGTTTTTGGCCTCACAGTGATACTGACCCGTATCGGCTCTGCTGACAGTCTGGAACGTCTGACCCAAGCACAAGAGAACAACAGTCAAACACACCTTCATCTTTTTCAGTCAGGTTGAGAATCAAGAACCGTTCATGTTTGGACTCATGAATTGTAAATTTGAATCAATCTAATGACTCACTCACTCAATGATTCACTCAGATCGGTTCTTCATTTAGACACTGAATTAGGTCATTATAGTTTTTATAAACTGACTGGTTGTTAAACATTCAAAACAGAGTTTTCATACAATAAATGTTACTTCAGAAATAGCCCAAACATTTTTTAGCCCAGAATCATTTGGTTTGTTCTGTCTTTGTGGCGTGTGACTGAGTGTGTGACAGACAGTGTCAGTGTTATTCAGAGACGCTTGTGTCTGTCTGTCAGCATTACTTTGTCATTGTGACACTCATAACAGAGATGAAGATCTGAACATGAGGACATTCACCTCAAAACCGCAGCATGTCTTCACTTATACTGAACAGTCACTTTCATTCAAAACAAATGCATACAGCAATCTACACTGACAATATTAACTATTAATGACATGATTGTTTGGTAATTTTGTGATTATTCTCCAATTTGCTAATATTTGCCTTTAAATACATGTTTTTCCTTTTTTCAATAATCTCAGAATCTTTCTCCTTCACTCAGCTATGCTGTCTTCAAGAAGCCTCTTATCGCTCACTGATGAAGGTATGCTCATCAGTGGAAGGTGCCCGGATTGCCATCCCCTGCAGTCTTCCGGTGAGTATAACATCTTTATATTATACTGATAAGCTGTCGGTTCACTTCTTCACCTCTGCCACTGAACCGCAAATATAGAAGCCATGGCAGTTTGGGACAGAAAGTTTAGGTGATGGGCCTGCGACGTGTCAATTCTCACATCCACCTTGTTCACCTAAACCTCCCATGTCTCCTTCAGAATGAATATTCACTGCCTTTCTACCCATGCGGCCCCCACGCAGTGCTGCCTGAGCTTTTCTACCCTCCAGTAAGCAAAAGCCTTAAAGTCCCCATGAAATCAAAATTAAAGTTTTTTGGGTGTTAGTATCAATATGTTAGTCTTAAGGTTATCTATAAGGCAGTGTGCTCCAAAACAGTGACAAAATTCGCATTTAGAAGATATAAGCATTCAAAGCTTTTAGTTCGTCACTTCCGCCAAAATGGCTCAACGATATTTTTTGACGTCACTTCGTACTTCATTTTCTCATCAAATCTTCTGACCAATCAAACGCTCTCTAGAAGCCGAAGCGCCCGCCCCCTACACTATAAATAGACACTGAAGCTGCCGCTGAGATTGGTCGCTTGTTCACAGTCTAGTATTTCCTGTACAGTGAATGGCACGTAGTGTACAATGTAGGTGATAGGGAACGATTCAGATAGTGTAAATATGCTTTTGATTGGGGCAAATGAGGTCTGGTTTCACGTTGTGTCACGAGAACTGCGGCAGCGCGCACAGTCTGATCCGGACTTTGGCTCCGGACCAGAGACGCGATCGCACGGAGGTGATCATGCGCAAGTCGGTATATATTAAACACTTTTAAAACTACACAGTCTCAGCATAATTATGATCACTATTTTGTTTCTACTAAGAGTTTCATATTGAATCTAGGGAGTAATCTATTAGACTGTGGCTGTCAAATGTGGCTTTACCGAGCTCAACGGCTCTGACCCGTGCAGATATAAACAAAACGCTATTGGCTAATTTAAAAAGGGGGCGTGGCTGCTCGATATGTGCCGCCCTATCTTCCTGTTTCAGTTGAAATTACGTCACCACATAGAATAACGCTGCGTGTTTCAATGCACTTCAGGGGACCTTTAAGGACTTTGGTAGCAAGCTGCGCGGGCTCAGTTCCCACGTTATCCTCCCCCCTAAGCCGGGGCCTGAATTTGGCGGGAAAATAGCTTTGTCGCTGACAGTGCTGTCTATGAGAGGTTTACAGGGGTTCACAGACCCTCATTTGCACGATTCAAGCAACCCCCTGCCTCACAGCAGTGGCCTGCTGTGTATTGAGCAGGGAGAAGTTTAAGTCGCTCGATCACTTATTCACATGATATCAGCAGCCCCTTGCCTCAAAGCAGCGGCCAACCGTGTGCAGAGCATGGAAAAGTTCCAGACGGTCATTAATTTGCAGGCTATCCAGTAGCCCCTTGCCTCTGAGCAGTGGCCAATCATGTACAGAACACAGAGAAGTCCCAATCGCTTACTCACTCACACGATAGCATGCAGCCCCTTGCCTCAAAGCAATTGTTAGCCATGTACAGAGCTCAGGAAATTCCAGTCGCTCACTCACATGATATAAGCAGCTCCTGCCTTAGAGAAGTGGCCAGGCATGTACGGAGCACAGGAAAATTCCAATCATTCACTTGATACAAGCAGCCCCTCGCCTCAGAGCGGCGGTCAGCTATTAACGGAGTAAAGAAAGACCAGTCGCACTTATTTACGTGATGCAAGGAGTCCCCTGCTTTCAAGCAGCGACCACTGATGAACTAAGCATAGAGAAGTTCCAATCACTCATTCATTCACACGATGTAAGCCGTCCCCTGCCTCGATGCAGTGGTCAGCTGTGTACAGAGCAGTTTTTGACCACTTTGCTCTCTCTTACACAGCGTAAGCAGCCCCCTGTCTCAGTGCTGTGGTCAGCCATGTACAGAACACAGAGGAGTTCCAGTCACTCACTCATTCACGTGTTATAAACAGCCCCTGCCTTGGAGCAGCGGTCAGCTGTGTACAGTGCACTGACGCACTTTGGCTGCTCATTAACTCACATGGCACAAGCAACCCCCTGTCTCAGTGCAGTGGTCAGCCGTGTACGGAACACAGAGACATTTTTGGCCACTGTCAATTGGGTTGTCATTGCCACAGAAAACGGCTTCACACTAGGGTTGTGACGGTGAGGAAATTTTCCCACCGGTTAATCGACGTGTGACAACACCGGTAATACACGGTATCACCGCGGGGGCAAATTGTAGTGTCTGTTCTTTTACTGAACTAAATGATTTTTATTACTATAAAAAATCAAAACGACGGTGGGGGTCGGTGACGCGGTGGGCAAGTGACGTAACCGGTGTTGCGGCTTATCACCATCAGCACAGTCTATCGCGGCAAGCCTACTACACACTTCAGTTTGCTTGCAGACCGCCGTGATCATGTCAGAAGTGCCGGAGCAGAGCGCTCCACTTTTACGGGCAGAAATTCTCTCTCCCCTGACAAAGCAAGTGGTAGAGATAGTGCCTGATGAACAATGGGAATGTGGCTGGTACAGCCATTACTCCTTGGTTCTGGAAAAGGACATCCTTGCACATATTCTGCCCAAGGACTATTGTCCATTTAGTGCGTCTACTGCGCTGAAATGGGCCAACCAGCCGTGATCCTATTGAAGGGACCTCCTGTCCTGGCCGGGGGGGCACCATTTGGACCCCCAGGCTGGAGCTATTGGACATGCGTGTATGGCGGGTCAGTATGGAGTGAACCCGCTGGCTATTTCACAGACTGTTGTACGGGGATGAAGACGCGCTTAATTGTGGCTTTCTTACAAGAAAAGCAGCTCACTTTCCACGCTGAAAGTTTGTGGCCACTATAGCTGCTTTTTATAATGCACTGAAGTGTCGCTCAATGGGTAAACACCCCCTAATAACAAACTTCCCTCTGCCCTCGTCTGACACCTGTATAGGATTTATCATTAGTGCTCAGCGCGCTGCCAAACCCTTCCTTTGAGCCAGCTGAGGTGAGCGGTTTGAAAGCGCTCTCATTAAAGATGGCGCTACTGCTCGCTTTAGCTTGTGAGAAACAGGTGGGGGACTTGCAAGCTCTCTCTGTCAACAGTGCTTGTATGCAATTTGGTCTGAACGATTGTATGGTGAGGCTTACGCCTAGACTCGATTATACATCTAAGTGCTCTCAACGGCATTCAGAGCCCAGGTTATGACACGACAAGAGTTTCATTTTCAATCCAACCTGTGAGAACAAGGTGTACCAAAGGCGCGCCTTATGCCCTGTTAAGGCATTGAGTGCATATGTGGACAGACAAAAACAGACAGAATGTCACACTGAATAAGGGAAGCTATCCGATTAGCTTATGCCTCTTGGGAAGTCGAGTGGGTCTTCTCAAAACACTTTTGCTAGGTTTTATAACCTGGAGATTCCTTCTCTTGCACCGCATGTTCTGTCGGTGCAGTACAAGACGGCTGAGCAGCCACTGGATGGCTGAGTTGCCTGTTGCCACGCCCCTCCCTAGCATGCTTCAACTAGGTCAAAGCTGATATGATGCACCGCTCCTCGCAGCCATGCATGCATGATACAGCGTTTTATGCTTATTCACTAATCTTGACGGCCCCAGCTGCAAGTTGTCTGCCCCAGTATTATTCTTAGGACCTTGGCATGTCCTGCACATCTATAATGGACTTGTAATGTCTGTTTAACCCGCAAAGAGCTGGTTTTATGTTGTATGCACCAATACACTTGTTTCTTTACTATTTCTCAGTATATTTATAACCCGCTCATCGAGTCGGTTTATTGATGCATGCACCAATACACTGTCACTCTCTGTACTTTATCACATTATTATCACTCTCTGTACTTTACCAGCCCAGCGCGGCTTGGCTATGTGCAGGGAGGTACCGGAGGCGCTGGTGCGGCCTTGGCACTGTGCCAACTAGCTGTCTGAGTGCCTCCACTAGGTCCAGTACCCACCTGCTATTCACCTGCTTATCCACCTACTGTAGCATGTCGGACGTTTCTCCCCATATCAACTCTGGGTGGATTCACAGATAACAGTTTTTACACAGCGTGATTTTACTCGTTCCCCAAAGTGGCTTTCAGCCGCAGTGTCAAGAGAACGACTCGAAAGGGAACGTCTCTGGTTACTCAACATAACCATGGTTCCCTGAGAGGAGGGAACGAGACACTGCAGAGGCCGCCATGTAAAAACCTGCTCAGAGTTTACATATAGTTTGCTCAGTAAAAATATTCTGATATTATGACATTCAACGTCGAGCTATATTAGTGGATGGCCCAGCCCACCGTTCAAACAGCCAAACGCCAATGGCTATTGCAGATGCAATAGCAGGATTAAATAAGGCTTCAACATTCTGGAGAAAAGAAGTTTGTGTCTCGTTTTGTCCTCTCAGGACACCATGGTTACGTTGAGTAACCCGATACGTTTTACTGACATCACAGCAGTTCTTCTGGGGCTCTTATTAATGCTGTGTTTTGCTGTATTTTGAACTTCAATTGATTTTTTTATTAATTTTTAAATGTCAATTAAATATTTAAATCTTAAATATTTTCAGGAACACCTTTGAGTTTACATTATTATTTTGATATATATGCTTTAGGGCTGCCCCTGACTAAAGATAGTCAACTAGGTTGGTTGACGTTTATATGAATTGAAATAAACTCTTTCCCCGCCATTGACAGAATTTTCTGTCATTTATGAGACACCGCTCCCCCGCTAATTAAATTTTTGTGATTTTCTGTAAAGCTGCTTTGAAACTGTGTAAAATACAATATCACTAACACTGAATTGACTATATAGATACATTATAATGTAAACAAATAGAAGTCTTAAAGGTACAGTAGCAAAAACAGCCTGTTTAATTAAGAGAGAGGATAGTAAATGGTCATGTAAAACTACATTGGTAACACTTTACAATAAGGTTCATTAGTCAATATTAGTTAACTACTTTAGTTAACATGAACTAAGTATGAACAATACTTCTACAGCATTTATTAATCTTAGCCAATGTTAATTTCAACATTTACTAATGCATTATTAAAATCAAAAGTTTGTGAACATTAGTTAATGCACTGTGAATTAGCATGAACTAACAATGAACTACTATTTTCATTAACTAACATTAACAAAAATTAATAAATACTGTAATAAAAAAAAAAAAAGAAAAAGCAAAAGCAAGAAAAAAGATAAAATCCCCCCCCCCGTCCCACCAGACACCACATGAGAGACATGTGATGCACAACCAGCAGTATACAGAATGCCTAGACCTGACAGGAGCCATGAGAACTGTAAATATTACGAAATATTATTAAAGGATGAACAGGGTTGAGAAGGCCAGCTAAGACAGAGTATGTGAGGGTCAGCAAAGCCTAGTTTATCTCCATTTACTGTGGGATTGCGGGTTTTGAAAGTATTAGTGTCACGCACTCACAAACACATGCTCAACTCAGCAACTCTGAGAATGTTTGTGAAGACTGCAAAATACCGCTGACCGTGTGTCTTTGGGAAGAGAGGAAAAGAGAGGGGTTTAAGGAGTGGATGACCTAAACGCCCTAAAACTATCTTTCAAATGACCAACTCATACATGTCAGAACTGCTCAAACACACACAACAAAAAATTTAAAAAAAATAATTATTTATTCATGTACCAAAGCCACACACACCTGAACACACGTGCGAGCTTTATCTGACTAACCAACCAAATGTGTTTGAGTAACTAAACCCAAACGAATGACCGCAAAACCAGCCGTGTGAGGTTCTGAATGAAGACAAAGCTAGTCTATCAGCTGGGGAAATCACAGGGCTAAAGCCCGCTGTGTGTACAGCTAGCAGTGCTCCTGTATGCTAACAGTCGTGATATTTCACAGCCGAGCCCCCTGCCAGGACCCTGCTCTGAATCGAAATGCCACACTGCATTTCCTTCAGCCATTTTCCCCAGCTAGAAAGGGTTTATCAGTCAGCGTGTACCCCTGTGTGAGACATATGCCTCCAGCACAAGCCATTCTCCAATAAGCTTTATTGTTTTAATCATTATGACAAGCAAAGTCATTCAAACTGCAATTCTGACAAAGGGCATAAGTGTTTGAATAAGCACCATCTATATGTCTTAGGCTTGCGTTGTCTAATCTGCATACTCAACATCTGTTCCTCCGCCATGGAAAGCGTCTTAATGATGAACAAGACATATGATGTCATCAGCCGAAGCAGATGGATCACCGTCATCTATAGGTACAGCAGCGAATGACATTCTGAGGGCTTAAAGATGAGCAGATCCGCAGCTGTTCGTTCAGGAAATCACGCCGTCTCTCATAACCTCTCGCTCGCTCTGTGTCAGTCACTCACAAACACATTTAGGCTTCTGTCTCTATTGTTTGAGAGTGAACAGACAGGTCTCTCAGAATGATTGTGCTCTAGGGAGACAGAGACACCGTATGTGTGTTTGGTGGGGACAGGAAGAGGAAGCAGGAAGGTTCTCCAGGGAATCGGGATGCCATTGGACCTCTGCGGTCTCTGTGAGTGAGCGCTTTACAATGGCTACAGTAAAACAAAGCTTTGTAAGGCCACCCCCACAAACAAACACACACCACAAAAAGACCTTCCGTGGAAAACTGTCAATTACACGTGATGTATAACTTTCCCACCCGGGGAGTATTATTTTTCTCATACTCACTGGGGATTTTGCAGGAAGCGCGCAAGGGTTTGAAAACAGATGCATGCGCCTTTCAAAAGAAACTTGTGCCAAACCAAAGCGGTGGTTTGGAACAGATTTCCACATCAAGGAATTACGAAGCCACAGCCAAGGAATTGGTTGTTTTTGACCACAACAGTTCTGAAAATGCAGACATGGGAGGATTGTGGAAATGTATTGCAAAATCTAAAGGAAATTCCTTCACAATCAACTGATCACATCCATTGACAAGGTTCTACAACAGAAGATGACAATTCTATGTGCAGGACAATGACATGACTGTTTTGGATCTATTAACTCATTCCCCATTTTCCGTCATTTGTGAGACAACGCTTCCCTGCCACTGGTGTTTGGTAGGAGGTGCTATTACGCATCTTTTGAAAGAGTACTGAATGTCTTGATCAAAACACGGCAAAGAAGAAGCAGAAACAAGCGATTTCATATGTAAGCAGATGTAAAATAATGCAATCATCAAGCATATAAATCAAAACTGCCTAATGTTACCAAATGAAATGACGATCCAGGAAGTGGTATAGGACCGTGCAAGCTTTGGATGTGTTGATGGAAGCGATATATTCCATCTATGTTTTGATCATCATTCTGAATCTGATCCAGACGTAGTCTTTTTTACAAAAACACAATTTTCTCAGCTTTTTGTTCAAAATGTTGCTTTTTTCATGAAACTTACCCACATTACCCAAAGTATTGATAAAAAAAGATTGCATGAAGCTAGAATAATTTTTTATTGTTTTTTTAAAAACAGAGGCTCTGTTCTTTGTTTTGGCATATTGCATGTTCAGATATTCATACAACAAAATATTCTGGGGGCCTTTTTTCCACTTTTGTGAAAATGACCAAAAATGCTGGTGGCAGCTGGCAACTTAAAAATTTTTAAAAAAAAACGCTGGCAGGGAAAGAGTCAAATATACAATGGGGGGTGGGGAACTAAACCACAATGAGCCTTTAATACATAGCCTATTCCAAATCATTGGCAAAAGTAATGACTACGTGTTGGGAAAAATAGCAAGGAGATGTACAGTGGACACACCTTTAGAGAGAAATGCACCTTTTAAGCCGTGGAAGTCGTGGCCTAATGGTTAGAGAGTCGGACTCGTAACCCAAAGGTTGCGGGTTCGAGTCTCGTACCGGCAGGGATTGTAGGTGGGGGGAGTGAATGTACAGCTCATTTTAAGTGACGTGACATGTGATGTGACATGTGGCCAAGTATGGTAACC
>NW_015662256.1:82756-105230 GCF_001515625.1 Sinocyclocheilus rhinocerous | reverse complement strand
GTGTGTGTGCACTTTGGATGGGATAAATGCAGAGCACTAATTCCGAGTATGGGTTACCATACTTGGCCACATGTCACGTCACATGTCACGTCACTTAAAATGAGCTTTCTTTGTTAGTCTTAATCTATTTGGGTTTGGTGAATATTACACTAACTGGATCAAGCTATTATAGAAATCTCCAATAGCATCTATAATAACTAATGGACTCATTTCTAAACCATTTAAGCTATTACAAGGCACCAGACAAGGCTGCCCAATCGCTCCGCCATTGTTTGCCCTCTATATAGAGCCCTTGGTAGCCTAAATTTAGCAAAACCACATAATAACGGGACTACAGACCAAATCATATCATCATAAAACAAGTCTTTATGCAGACGATATATTACTTTTCATTTCAAATAAATCTAGTTAACTTCCGGCTAATCATAATAAATGCATATAGTAAGTTTTCAGATTACTTCATAAATTGGTCAAAATCAGAAATTCTTCCTTTACCTTGGAATTCATATAACTTCGAATGTAAACGATCTTTTTAAAACAGCGGAGCGGATCACATAACAAGCGCTCAGGGTCGTTTATGGCAAATATCTTTTAGCGCTATATTCTCTAGTATTTTTATCTAAAGCCAAACGTGCTTTAGTCAAGCCTTTCGGCTCCGTGCGCTTTCTCTCTCTCCGGACGCGCGCCAGCGCCAAGTTTAAGAGCTGCGGATGACGCGGTTATTTTAACAACAGCAGATACACGGTGAGCAGCAAAATTATAGATTACTTTCACTAAAACACAGCGGAAAACATCAATGCTTCAAATATAGTTACTTATCTTACCAGGCACGTGCACACATAGACATAAAAGGGGGCTTGAGCACCTGCCCTTTTTCTTCCTCGAGAGAAAGTGCCCTTTTTTTACCGTGTCTTTTTCTCTTTTTTTTTGATAAATGAATATATGTATAGCTATATGTGCGCGTGTTTCTGTTTGTGCACAGCTTTCCCTGTCAAACTAATAAAAATCTAAATATCAGGTCGGGTCGGGAAATGTTGAGACTGTCGAGTTCCGACGCCCGTCCGCTCCAGAGATGGGCACTCGAGTTAGTGACACGGACTCGAGTCGCATTTTTATAGACTTCAGAAACTTGACTCAGACTCGACCTGAAATGACTCCAGACTTGACTCGACTCGAGGAAAAGGACTCGTGAATATTTTAAACGCAACTAGAGTCTTTTATCCTTAAATACTTACATAGCATAGTGATATTCGACCGCATCCGCACCCCGGCATCCATCCGGAACGCGAGCCATATAACAGCAGCACCATTTTAAGTGAGCAGCGCGTCAAAACAGCGGAGCGGATCACATAACAAGCGCTCAGGGTCGTTTATGGCAAATATCTTTTAGCGCTATATTCTCTAGTATTTTTATCTAAAGCCAAACGTGCTTTAGTCAAGCCTTTCGGCTCCGTGCGCTTTCTCTCTCTCCGGACGCGCGCCAGCGCCAAGTTTAAGAGCTGCGGATGACGCGGTTATTTTAACAACAGCAGATACACGGTGAGCAGCAAAATTATAGATTACTTTCACTAAAACACAGCGGAAAACATCAATGCTTCAAATATAGTTACTTATCTTACCAGGCACGTGCACACATAGACATAAAAGGGGGCTTGAGCACCTGCCCTTTTTCTTCCTCGAGAGAAAGTGCCCTTTTTTTACCGTGTCTTTTTCTCTTTTTTTTTGATAAATGAATATATGTATAGCTATATGTGCGCGTGTTTCTGTTTGTGCACAGCTTTCCCTGTCAAACTAATAAAAATCTAAATATCAGGTCGGGTCGGGAAATGTTGAGACTGTCGAGTTCCGACGCCCGTCCGCTCAGGCGCAGCACAGCAGTGTAGCACACATTGATCGGCACATGCGCATCAGGCAGAGAGCTGCAGAAGTGAAGCCCTCCCTCCCTTTCCAGTTGTGTTTGTCTTGGTGTGGAGGTGAGTGGTGATGAACAAAAGACTAAACGCTACCTGTGCCTCGAATTTACAGCTAATTACCCAAAAGACAATTATAGTTAATTTGTCTTGCTAACATCCGTGACTCATGAGAGCTACATGATTCAGTTCACTGCATGATTCAGTTTATTAAAATGCATTTAGAATGATCACAAAATTCAAGATATGGGGGCAGAAATTTATATATTTATATAATTTCATATAGTTAATCAGTATCACGCAAAGACTGACGTTTTTTTCCACCAAAAAGCAGCATGATTACAAATGTGATAGATATTATACAGCAGTTCAATAAACAAGAATTTAATATTAAGATACTTACGTTTTAGACACAATATTGACTGTTTTTGCTCTATTTCGCCAACAAATATAATTCCAATTTGCTCTCAGAGCAACATGACGGTGTTTTGTTCCTGAATGAATCAGCCGTTTAAATGATTCGGTTCAGTCGCAATGACTCACTTATTAACAGTGACTTGCTGCCACCTACTGGCGGTTTTAATTTCACATTTAAAGTATCTATTCATTATTTTTAATATAATTTCAAATATCAGTATTCAACCTTTTATGTTTAAAATATCAAAACAGTATGAATGCATTTGTAACTACAGGTTAAATACATTCATGTCCTGCATTAAACAGTGTGTAAATGCCCCTTCTAATGCAGCTTCTGTTTTCTCTGCATTGCAAAGATGGATTTTGTCAATACTGATTTAATTTAAAAGGTAAAAATCTATTTAAACTTATTGGAAAATATTATTTGCTATCATTGCTGTGAACTGACCTGTGAATCTGTAGGCTAAGAACATTTCAAAAGAATCATGTAATAATAATTGGGAAAATTGTTGTTAGATGGATAGAACTTAAACTTTGAAACTGCTAGTTAACTTTCTTTTCTGCTCAAGATGAGAACATTTTGATTATTGTAGCTACATTGTTTTTAGTAGCCTAGGCTAGATACTGCTTTTAGGTAAAATATTAAAATAGTAGCCTATAGATTTCAGGAGGAAAGCCCTGAAAAGAAACAGTATGTTTTCGGCCACATGGCCTCGCATGTATCTAAATGTAAAAATACAATACATGTAAAAATGTGTTTTGTTTTTTGTCCGTACCTCTGCTTGGAAGAAAATATAGAGGCTGCACCTCTTTGAACTTTAATTGAATACTCCTGACTTATATCATAAAGAAATACTTTATTTGTATGGTTTTGTAATATCTGTGTCACATATTTCCTTGTGTGTCATGGTAGATCGGACTCTTATTACAGAATTTGATTACAGAAAAACTGTTTTGAATATGGTAATGGGTTAAAACAAGTTACAGTCTAGATGTACATTAACCTTACATCTTAACACCTCTTTTTTTTTTTACAAAGCAGATCATAGATAATATATTTTGTCTGTAGTCTATAAAACTGCTTCATAAATAGGAAGATTTCAATTTATGAGGATTCAGAATGGGATTTTTTTAGCAAGCCATTAAATGACTTGAGACTCGACTTGGACTCGTGACCAAAGACTCGAGACTTGACTCAGACTCTAGCAGTAAAGACTTCAGATTTCACTCGGACTCCAGGTTAAAGACTTCAGACTTGACTCAGACTCCAAGTTAAAGACTTGTGAAAATCTCTGGGGCAGACTATCTTCAGTTAAAATTAATCTTTCCAAAAAATAATTATCTTTTTTCTATGACCCCTGTTTGTCCCCCTTCTTGCTGGTTTTCTTCTCTTAATACAATTGTCAACACATTCTACTGGAAAGGACAGAAATCAAGAATCAAACTCACAAACTTACAGAAACCCAAACCTCTTGGAGGGCTAAATGCTGCACATGTCTACTACTACTTCTTAGCAACACAGTTACAGTACATTAAATATTGGTCCAGTGATTTAGCTTCAGCTTGGAAAGATACAGAACAGTTATTAATTCAACAAATACCATTAAAAACATCCCTTATTGACAACATTAAGAAACATAATTGTTTTAAATACAATGGGTATAGAAGTGAATTACCCCCCTTTAAAATAATCACATTTTGTTGCTTTGCAGCCTGAAACAAAGACGGACACAGTTTTTGTTTTATAAAAACAAAATCAGAGTAAAGCAAAAGGTAGTTCAACTAAATACTGACACAAGGAGGTGATCCTTTTTCCAACTCAGTTATTCTGTTTTTTTATTTTTTTATGGCATGTTGGTGTTATATCTTTCACTTGGATGTTATAAGTTGGATAAAACAAAAACCGTCTGTCTTCATTTCAGGCTGCAAAGTAACAAAATGTGATTAATTTAAAGGAGGTAATTATTTTCTATACCCACTGTATGTCACTATGAGCATGACACTACTAGCCTGGTGGAAAGCTAACAGTCGTTTGCATCTCACCTCCTTACCATCTAGTTGGACACCAGTGCACGGAGACAAGGACGGCAAAAAGCACGTCCTGTTTGTTTACTTTACTTTACAGAAGTACAGCGTCTTGTTGATATTGTGAGTGTAATAAAACAAAAAGCCCCTTGACAGTTTAGATATATTACTCTTACTTGCGTAATTACTGTAATTACCTCAAGGACCAGTTGTTAACAATCTGTCCATCACTGACACTAGGGCTGCACGATATATCGAAATTATCGAAATATCGCAAATGTAAATATCGCGATATGCATATCGCAACGACGTGCGATATTTGAATCATTTTAATATTATATATAAATATTAATATTTTATATATTAACAAAACATTTTTCTTAAATGTATACATGCATGTGACAGCACTAAAAAATACTTTTATTCATCAATGATGCATTAAATTTATCAAATATTTTGTTTATAAAATATTTATATTTCAAATAAATGCTGTTCTTTTGAACTTTCTAATCATCAAAGCATCTGAAAAATAAAATGTATCACTGTTTCCACAAAAATATGAAGTGGCACAACTGTTTTCAACATTGCTAAAAATCTTAAATGTTTCTTGAGCAGCAAATCAGCATATTAGAATGATTTCTGAAGGATCATGTGACACTGAAGACTGGGGTAATGATGCTGAAAATTCAGTTTTGATCACAGGAATAAATTTTAACTTATAATAATATTTCATAATATTAGTTTTTACTATATTTCTGATCAAAAAAATGCAGCCTTGGTGGGCAAAAGAGACCGCTTTCAAAAATATTAAAAAACCTTTTGAACAGTAGTGTAGATAAGCTGTTAAGAGGCTCTTCCACCATCTTATACCTGATTCTCATCTGATTTGTAATGTTCAATCAGCTGAATGTGCTGTGTTAACTAGATTAAACAGCATTAAACACATTCATCTCATCAGTTAGCAGGTCAACACTGGCAGTTTTCATCCTCACCAGTATGCCGGTGAACTCGTTGACAGTGTATGTAGCGTTGGGCTGGCGGATGGGCAGAGCGCGGTTATCTTTGAACCAGGTGTAGACAGCGGGCGGGATGCTGTGCTGGTCCCTACAACGCAGCTCCACCTGAGAGCCTGTCACAGCAGAGCTGGGCACGTCACACAACGGTGTTTGTGGAGGCACTGAAAGCGCATGAAACACATCAGACACACGAGTAGAACACACAGAGCATCAGAGAACAGGACAGACGTGTGTTACCCAGCACTCTCAGTGTGACGTTGGTCTCTCCCAGCGTGATGGAGTCCAGCGGAGCGCTGACCTCACAGCGGTACTTGCCCGCGTCGACCTGAGTCACTCTGCACAGCCGCACTGTTGCCCCTTTAATCTCCGCACGATCATGAAATGGCCCTGAACAACACAGAAGACATTTGCACATCCCTAAATGATAATAACTGCTTCACCAGATCCAGTGGTAGACAGCAACGAAGTATTTTTACTACATGACTGTACTTAAGCACATTTTTCAAGTATCTGAAACCTTTACTTCACTACATTCCAAAGCATGATATCATAAATTTTACTCCACTACATTTCTTAAAAACATGTCGTTCCTCGTTATTTTGAACTGGAGAAATCGTCACTCACTCCTGGATGTGATAGCAGTGTCCAGTTTGTGAATCGGTTCACAAATCACTCTGAATGATTCATTCACAAATTGAACTGAGCAGATTGACATTGAGTCACAACTCACTGATTCAAATGATCCGGTCAAATAAGTCTCCAGTTAAGAATTGATTGAAAAGTCCGACTGAAAATGAGCCAGGAACAGGCGGGAGATCCTCAGAGCTTAAGTGCGACAGCTTGATGGCGTGAACAGTAAGTTACTAATGCCGATTTTTTTATATTTTTTTTAGTTTATTTTTGTAAATGAAAATCATATTTAGGTCACAACTGTCAGTTGTTTGTGAACTAAATGGGCTGTAAAAGGGTAAGCTGTTTAAGCCTACTGTATGAAATGCTTGAATGTGGACATGCCTGAACGGTTTAGGTTTTATTTAAAAACTAAACATAACATTAATATGTTTGCATAGCATTGCATAGACTCATAGTGTCTTAAAATGTTAACACATTTTGCCCTATGTGATTTTATGTTGTATGTTTATATTTGTCAACACATTTTGTTTTTACTTTTTCATTCGTATATACTAGGCTATATGTGTAATAGTGTGTTGCAGCACAAGACGCACAATGCAGGACAATTCAACAAACTAACAGTCTTTAATAATAAATCTGACAGGAACACTCAGGAGGAAACACGACACAACAACTGAAATGTACAAACAATACCAGACAAGGAACTGACTAAAACTGAGGGCTTAAATAGACGGATGATTAACTGAATCAGAACAGGTGAGAACTAATGAGGGAAAACGGGAACAAAGGAAACTGGGTCAAACTAAACAAGGAATGCATAACTAAACTAAAACAGAAAATAACCCTGAAAAATATTGTAATTTTATTTATTTTCACTTGTTTGCACACTTGAGTTAATTATCAGTAGTAATTATCAGTTGCTAAATAAATATTTATCGATCAGTACTTTTATTTTTTACTTTTAAAAGGTGTGGTTCATTGCGATTTCACTTTTTTAACGTTAGTTAGTGTGCAATGTTGCTGTTTGAGCATAAACAATATCTGCAAGGTTAGGAAGCTGAAAGTTCAATGCAAACGGAGATATTTTATAATTCTGGCAGTTTAATGCCTACAAAAACGGCTGGTAGGGACTACAACAAGTTACTTCCCGGGTTCGTGACATCACAAACCCAGACCAACCTCGCCCTCGGAAAAAGGCAGCACTAGCTAACCAATCAGAGCCCATCGCCTATTTCTGAGGGAGGGGCTTCATAAAAGCAGGAAATTGATCAGCGCGTTTCTCAGAGAAGGGACAGAGCTGTGTGGAATAAAGGTAAATTATGTGAAAAATAATGCGTTTTAAAAAAAACGAAGCATTAACAAATGTTAGACTGCACCCCATAAACACAATCAAGCCTAGAAAAAAAACACTGAACCACCCCTTTAATACTCAAGTAAATAAATCAAGTACTTTTGTATTTATACTCAAGTAAAATTGAAAAGGAGCACTTAACACTTTATTACTGCAGTCATATTTTATTAGGGTATCTGTACTTTTACTCAAGTACTTGATTTGTGTACTTCGTTCACCACTGCCCAGAACCAAACGTGATGTTTGTACAGAAAGTGAGCTGTTGGACTGACGTTCTTGTCAAGCATGGACACATAAACAGATTTGTCTCTTTAACCTCAAGCAGCCATTTATATTGTGTCACACAGAATCTGTGCATTTCCTGTTCGGATAATGAGGGGAAATCTGCAGAACTAATTTAAACGCAAAAAGAGTCTGATCTGCTACTCACTGACAGTGTTGGGAGTAACACATTACAAAAGTAATAATATTACAGTAGTATATTACTTTTTGCTGTAACGCAGTAATATAACGCATTACTAATAAAATCTGGGTAATATTATTACTCGTTACAATCTCAGTAACGCAAGTTACAACAACATATTTTAACTCAATTAAGTGGTGAATTTACCATTACCAACACCGCAAAACAGCACCAGAGAAAAAATTCCGCGGGTAAAATAGTTTGTCTATCTTCTGTTGCTGGAATTAGATGGTTGAGATGACTGCAGAGAAGGATTCTACATTTGTGAGATGGACCACTGACACTGTTATTTTCTGTTCATCGGAGAAAAGGATAAGAATGCATAGTCAGGTGCAATATGTGCAACACCAAACTCTCAACATGGAGAAATAGCACGAGTAAAACCTGGAAACACCTAGACTGGTGCCACTAACACTAAGCTATCGGAGAGAGCTGCGGGGGTTGGAGAAGTGAAAAAAGGCATTCATATATAAAATGAATGAATATGCAAAATATTTGACTTAAATAGCCTAATTAACAGATTAACAAAACGAAAGGAAAAGACTGAGAGATAGGCTAGGCTGCTGAGTTTGGTTCATCTGCTATTTGTGTGGCGCGGCGCTCTACGAAAGTCCACGGAAAGGAAACCGAGATGACAGAAATAAAGTAAACACATTGCAGTTTCGAATGATCTGTATGACCAAAAATACAGAGTATTTTTTTGTTGTTTGTTTCCGCTGTTCGATCGCGCCGGCGCCTCACGCACACACAGGCCTACAGCATTGCAAACATTGCAGCCTGTTCATTATCAGAATAAAATAGCCAACCAAACATATAGATACACTGGTTAATTTAAATAATGCGTACTGCGTACAATCCATGCCGTTCAGCCTGAGCTCGGGCCAAACACACATTTGCTCATGTGACGAGGATATTTTTTAAGCGCGTTAAGTAAGCCTGGTTTACATATGATGGGCCCCGTCAAGCCCCGCCCTAGCGCCGCCATTGATTAGCCTAATTCGTTTTGGCTTGTTTAGCAACTTATATTTTTCATTCTTGTTTTCTTCTGAAACCGTTCAAAATAGCATATAGGCTAGGTATTGTGTTAATTGTTTGTACATTATAACATTTCGCTTTATTTACTGAAGTTATTTATTATTATTATGAATGTAATAATGTGGTTTGTGCTTATCTGTGTTTAACCTAAACTACAACGTAACATTAATGTAGCCCTACATACTAAATATGTAAATATGATTTTATAATTTTATGCTATATAGACCTACCACATTACCCTCCACTGGATGTAGAATGAGCAGCAATAAACTACATTTTGGCATTTTATAATACTAATGTGGATATTTTGGTGAAAGTAACTCAAAAGTAGTGTAACGCATTACAATTCAGAGACAGTAATATTGTAATGTAACTAATTACTTTCAAAAGACAGTAACTAGTAATATATAATGTATTACATTTTGGAAGTAACTTGCTCAACACTGCTCACTGATTACAAGACAATATTCAAATGTAACTTCAAGATGCAACTCTAAGACAACAAAATACATTTTCAGACTAAAGTTGTGTTTGCCTGTGCTCGAGTGTTGTGGTTGCTATGCTATGCAGTTGTAAGGGTGTTGCTATGTGGATGCTGAGGTGTTATGAGTGCTTTTTAGCTTGTTGCCATGCGGTTCCTAAGGTGTTCTAGTTGTTTACTACATAGATATATGTATAGCTAGATGCCCTATTAGCGCCTGTTTCTATGGGCCTCAGATCTGACAGGATGGCGACATAAGTCGTCCACCATATTGGAATGTCAAAGCCGGTCTGTGAACACTCGAGAGCAATGCTTTGCATCTGCACTGCAACCCTAGTTATACATATGCATGAATATCTTTATCTAACAAATATCTTTAGCTAACAAAGCATTTAAAAGGTACTTTAGTTTAAAAACCTGTAATATTGAGTTAATACATATTAAAAACACAAACCAACACATTCCTAACTGTGAAAGTTCATCCATTTTCTTCACGAATTTAAATTTAGGCGTTTTTATAACCTGATGCTGCGCAATTTTGTTGCATCTTGAAACTCGTTGATTTTTATTGTGAATGACAACATATAGATCGTTCCAAGATGGCGGACGTGTCGACGTGTCTGGAGCGGTCGAATGTGGAATCTACCTATACATTGTCTATGGTTTACTAGGGTGCTTTCACACCTGGCCTGTTGTTTCGGAACCTGGCGCGTTTCCCCCCTTAGCTCGGTTCGTTTGGGCATATGTGAACACGGCAATCGCGCTCGGATCCGCACCAAAACAATCGGTCCAAGATCGCCTGAACGAGGTGGTCTCGGCTCGATTGAAAACAAACTCTGCAGCAGTTCGTAATGTTTTCCCAATCAATCCTGGACTCCTGCTCAAAATTATAAATTATTATAACGACAATAAGCCAATAAAAATTTTTTTTTAAAAACAATAAGCCCGCGAAGCTGTTATCATTCCATCCTGATGGATGACATGCGTGATAAGCTAAGTGGAATTCCGGAAAATAAACAAACATATTAAACATATAAAAAATATTAACAAATTTGGTCGGTTTAGAAACTTTGCCGTGTGAAAGCGAACCGCACCAAGAATAAAAAGCAACATTGTAATAATTTTAATCCCCGTTTCGGAACAAAGCAATCGATCTACAGGTGTGAAAGCACCCTAAAGCACTGATTGATTGTTACAGAGTTCTAAATAGTTGTTGTGTTGCTATGCGGTTGCTATTTGGTTTCTAGTTCTAGGTATAGACCTTATGTAGCTCCGCCCCTTTTCAGTGCTGTCTTGTTTCTCTGACACATAAGGTCTATTTGCTAGGGCATATCCGTTCAGTTGGTAAAGATGTTCTGAGTGATTACCAGGGTGTTGCTATGCAGTTGCTAGGGTGTTATAAATGTTTTTGTTTTTGTTTTTCGCTATGTGGTTTCTAGAGAGTTCTAGGTATTTGCTAGGCCATATCTATACAGTCTAAGGTGTTTTGTGTGGTTGGTGAGGTCTTGTGAGTGATTTTTAGAAAGTTGCAATGAGCTAGAATGTTCTAGGCATTTTCTAGGGCACTGATATATGGTTGCTGTATTGTTCTGAGTAGTTGCCAGGGTGTTTTTTAGGGTGTTGCTATGTGCTTGTTGAGGTCTTCTAGGCGTTTGCTAGGGCATAGATATATCATTGCTATGGTGTTCTGAGAAGTTGCTAGGGTTATAGAATGCAGTAATAGTTTTTAATGCAGTTGCTGTTTTAATGCAGAGTGTCCAGAGGTGGTATGAATGGGTTTTGATATGTTCCCTTACGAAAATTAACCATGGTTTTACTACAAATAAAGCCAAAAAATCATGGTTATTGTAGTTAAACCATGGTAAAGACAACTTAACTATGGTTTTGCTACACTAACCATAGTTTAACCATGACATTTGTAGCAAAACTGTGGTTATACAAATAGTAATCAATCCGCCAAAAACATTTTACTACACCTTTACTATAATAAAACCATGGTTAATTTTCGTAAGGGTTGCTGTGCAGTTACTAGAATATTCTAAGGGCATTAATATATGGTTGCTATGGTGTTTTGAGCAGTTGCTAGGATGTTACAATGTGGTTGCTAGGGTGACATGAATGGTTCCTGAGGTGGTACAAGTGGGTTTTGATATGTTGCTAAGATGTTGTAGGCGTTTACCAGGACATTGCTATGGCCACGTACACACTGCACGTTTCAGGAGTGACAACCACATCCGGGAGTGAGTCCCGTAAATTATTGTTTCATGTGTGTTCGGAACATGAATCACTCCCGAAACTGCTATGAATGGCAGAGTGGTAACCATAGCAACGTAGTGGCATCTCGGAGAGAATGGAGGCCCCCAGATTAGCTAGTTTTGTGTTAGCTGCTGTTGACAAAAACATTAGACTGCAAAAACATACAAAAATCCACAAAACTATATTGAACAGCATACACTCTTGACCGCAACTGCTCGGTCCACGATACACCTCTCTCCGCCATCCTGTCAGATCTGAGGTAAACACTTGACGCCTGACGTACTGACGTGACGCACATTGGCGTGCTTCTCGTGACATCATCATTAAAAACTAGTTGTTCGGTTTGGCTCCGTACACACTGCATAGAATCTCTGTAAATGCGGTTGTCACTACCTGTATTTTAGTGAATTAGCGATTAAGGAGTGAAAGGTGAACCGACAACCGAATTTAGCTGCAGTGTGTACGTGGCCTTTGTGTTTGCGAGGGTGTTCTAAGCAGTTGCTATGCTACACTGTTTAACATCCAGCAGATGAAACTGGTGCAAAAATGGTACATCACAAACGTCAGTTACCTACGAAATGGCCATCGTAATAAACAAATGACACATCCTTGTCGATCTTCTTCCACTCGATGCGAGGATTCTCGTCATTTTCTGTCCTGAACTCACAGGAGAGCTCGGCATCTGTGGAGGACAGCAGACATCATGGCGTAAGCGCACATCATCTCACTGACGTCTGCATGAAGACGCCACACAAACTCACCTGAGAACTCATGCACTTCCACTCGAGGACTGCGGCTAGTGACGGTGACAGGGACGACAGCGATGCCTGAAACAGAGACAAGGATGAATGATCAACACAATGAAAAATATCTGCTGTGTGTGACATTCAGATGTTCACCTAGTTTGTGGTATGTCAGTCTAATGTTCATTTTGGTAGCTTGACTTCCTGAATGTTATCATCAGCGTTTTTAGTGTGTTGCTATGTGGTTTCTAAGGAGTTCTAGGTGTTTGCTAGGGCACCTCTATACAGATGCTATAACATTCTGAGTAGTTGCTAGGATGTTACTATGCGGCTGCTAGCGTGTTATGAGTGGGTTTTGATATGTTGCTATGTGGTTGCTAGGGAGTTCTAGGTGTTTGCTTGGACTAGACTTGTGCCGGTATTCGGTAATGCCATATATCACGGTAATGAATATGCACAATATTGTTATCGTGGGCACTTCTAAATACCGTGAATAATTATATATTACAAATTATTCCGAATTTTGAATGCATTTTAAGAATACTTTTTCCATAAACTGGTCAAAATGCACAACACCGCTGTAAAATGCACAACACCGTGAAAGACGCCTGCGCACTCTGATGTAAACAAGCGCGGACGTGAAGCACAGCTATCTGCCCAATCAGGTATCTAGGTGACACAGTTTATAGTTCTTGAGAGTATGGTACCTCTCATTGCATGGCACAGCGCACAGACCTACCCCGCCACTCCCACCTCTTTGGGTCACTCGATCCAGAGGTCCAAAGAACTAGTGCTACTTCCAGCCCTATTTCTCCTACCCCTGCTGCCTCTTCCTCTAGCAACAGCTCTCCTATGGACACAACAACCACGTCCACCGCTGCCACCCCCATCCCCGTTGGGCAAAGTACCGTAATAAAAGCATTAGCAATTAATCGCAACATGAAAATTTGATACCGGCATATCCAGGGCTCTACGCTTACTTTTCTTTTTAGGAGCACTTGTGCGCCTAACTTAAAAAATTTGAAATGGTCGCACTGTAGAGCCCTGATATCCCTAGCTTGGACACATCTATACAGTTGCTATAGTGCTCTGTGTGGTGGCTAAGCTGTTGCTATATGGTTGCTGATGTGTTATAAGTGATTTTTAGCATGTTGCTTGTTTTTTTTTTTAGGTGTTTCTAAGGCATTGATATATGGTTGCTACGGTGTTCCGAGTTGTTTATATGGTGTTATGGGTGTTTTTGTATGTTGCTATACAGTTGTTAGGGTGTTGCTATGTGGTTTCTGATGTGGTATGAGTGTTTTTTGTGTGCTGCTATGGAGTTGCTAGTGCGCTGCTGTGTGTTTCCTGAGGTGGTATGAGTGGGTTTTGAGATGTTGCTATGTGGTGCTAGGATGTTCTAGGTGTTTGCTAATACATTGCTATATGGTTTCTAGGGTGTTGCTCTGCTGCATAGCAAGTGAAGAGTGAAACACTGTTGTGAATAATGCACAGTGCTCTGGCCACTCCAGGAATTGTTTACAAACTCCCAGTGGTATGAACAAGCTCAGTATGGATTTCTAAACATAGCTGATCACATTCTTAACTGATATTCTTACTGAACAGACATAAAAGGTCCAGTTTCTGTTCGCCTGTGCATTCATGGCTAAAGTTGGATTCTGATTTCCTTACAGGAAAAGGAAGCAGGTGTTTCCCTTCCTGAATAACATGACAGACATTGTTGGTCTTCCTGTTTCTGCCCAAGCATCATTAGAGTAAGACCACGAGCCACAAGAGATGATGACACAACTGACCAAACTAAAGGAGGTTTCCATATCAGAATCAGATCACACATTCACATTGCATCGTGATGATTTAACAATATTAGGATCCCAACTTCCTTGTCGTTGTCAGAGTCTGACATCCCATCATGCACGTCGCATTCATTTGAATCCATTTCAGATAAATGACCATGTAATTCCTTGTAAAAATGCAAGTTGCTCAAAATTACATGGATTCTTGTGGAAACTGAACATCCAAATCACTCTTGGAATTGTTGTTTCCTGACAGACAAAATCATTAACAAAAGGACTGTGGCTGATTATAGCGCTTGATTTGTTGTTGTTTCATCATTTAAAAGGAAACACCAATCAAAACATGAGACTGATCTGGATGAGATCTAGGAATCATCTAAGTGTCCTGATGGTTTGAGTCTCATGAACATGAATCTCAATGATCCTCACAAACAGGGTTATTTCCTAACAAAAATGGTTTGCATTCTTTTAAGTATGTTGAAGTACCTTTTTAAAAAAATAAAAAATACTTGAATACAGTGATCATCCAGCATCATAGGATTGCCATGGTACATGTCCAAAAAAAACATGGTAATAGCATGGTACTTTTTGGTTTGTGTTGTGTCTTGCTGTGTTCTTCTTACAAATCAGTACTGTACCATAGTACAGTGATGGCATCATGGTAATTATATGGCACTTTAAAATGAAAACTCATGTTGAAATGATATTTACATGGGTATTTCAAGACCACCATGGAACTGAAAACTCATGTTAGTTCTATGCTACTTTTTTGTTAGTGTCCTTACAGTATTATCACTGTACCGTGGTACCAGCAGTGTTATTTTACTATTATCTATATACTTTTACAGTATTTCTTATTAATATGATGAATTAAAATAAATGTTTAATATTTTTATTTTAGTTTAAGTTTTAGGAATTATGGAAATATTGTGCTTTTGTCATTGAGTTTAAATATTTCCATTTAGATTTAATTTATTTTTATTTCAGTTTTAGTTTTAGTCATTTTAGTACTTCACATTAACTTATTTTATTTAATTCCAGGGCAACATTTGTAAATTTTTTTTAATCTAATATTTAGGCCTATGTTTTATTTCAATTAACAAAACAAAAAAAACAAAAACTACACAGTTTTAGTTTACAATAACAGCTCTGATTTGTCTGGAAGGCTTCTGTCAACACACACTTGTTGTAGTGCTCACGTCTGTTCGAATGTCCAGATCACACAGAAGGAATGCTGACATTCCTCCATATCTGTATTACTCCAGTTGTGGAGTATGAAACGGGACGGTTGGTGTCAGTACCGTGCATCCTCTTATCAAACCTCATGAGCTGCTGTCAATCACCCACTCGCATCAGACAAACAGCCTCAACTTTCACAGGAATGGTTCAGATATAGGCCTACAGTGGGTATAGAAAAGAATTACCTCCTTTAAAATAATCACATTTTGTTGCTTTGCAGCCTGAAATGAAGACAGACACAGTTTTTGTTTTATCCAGCTGTATTTACTCAGTGCAAAAATAACATCCAAGTGAAAGATATAACACACCAACATGCCAGAAATTAAAAAAAAAAAAAAAAACAATCACTGAGTTGGAAAAAGGATCACCTCCTTGTGTCAGTATTTTGCTGAACCACCTTTTGCTTTAATTACAGCCTTTAGTCTGTTGGGATACGTCTCTCTCTACTAACTTTGCACACCTAATGCAATATTTGCCCACTCTTCTTTCCAGAACTGCTCAAGTTCAGTTAAATTTGATGGAGATCGTTTGTGGACTGCAGTCTTCAAGTCACTCTACAGATTTTCAGTGGGGTTTAAGTCTGGGCTCTGACTAGGTAAAGCAAGGACATTCAACCTTTTACTTCAACCACTGTGTGCTCAGTTGTGTGCTTTGGGTCATTGTCATGTTGGAAGGTAAACCATCTTCCCATTGACAACTTTCTGGCAGAGGGAAGCAGATTTTTCTCAAGAATTAGACCGTATTTTGCCCCATCCATTTTTCCTTCTATCCTGACAAGTGCTCCAGTCCCTGCTGCAGAGAGACACTCCCATAACAGGATATTAGCACCTCCATGCTTTACTGTAGGAATGGTGTTTTTTGGATGGTGAGCTATATTGGATTTCTTTTTGTATCCATCTCCTGACTTGTGCCTGTCCACAGCTTGAGATCTTTTGACTGTGCCTTGCCACCCATAGTTGATTGTTTGCTTCAGTTGCACTACCAAGGACTGAAACGCTCCAGGAAAGCTCTTTTCATGCTGAGCTAATCAAAATGACCACAGCTGATCACAGTTGAAAGTCAAATGGCTTTGTGTGCCATCGAGAAGGTAATTAGCTCCACCTGATTGAGTTCATAAGTCATTTTTAGGAGGGGGTGATCCTTTTTCCAACTCCGTATTCAGTTTTTTTGTTGTTTTCTGACATGTCGGTGTTATATCTTTCACTTGGATGTTATAAGTTGCTCTGAGTAAATACAGCTGGATAAAACAAAAACTGTGTCCGTCTTCATTTCAGGCTGCAAAGCAACAAAATTTGATTATTTTAAAGGGGGTGCCTGCTAAACGTCTCCTTTTATGTTCCACTGAAGAAAGTAAGTCAAAACGGCTCTGAAACAATATGAGGTAGAGTACATGATGACAGGATCTGTATTTCTATTCAGCCGAAATTTCGAACTGCATCTTATCAGCAGCTCGGTGCTGAGCTCGACCTTGCACCTGATGTCTTATCACCTCTCCCCTCCGTCTGCATTTGAGGAGAGATGGACAGAGGCATTGTGTGCTGACGGGAATCAACGCACATGAAAACACTGTGTCCAGTCTGATAAGACGACCTGACACATGGACGACATGGACAGCAACTGTCCCTGTGAGAACTACACACAAACACACACCTGTCACTGCTGGTGTCCTGAGTCAGCACATAAACATACTCGCTCACCGATTCAGATTCATATTTTACAGCTCTTAAACACAACAGCTCAACAACAAATGCAAATCAATCTTTAGTATGAGGAGATTTAAACACAATCATACAGATACACCTGCTGAATCTTACGATAATGTTCAGGTCATATTTCACCCCAAAAACTACAACAATGAAAAAGAAATTGCATTAAGACAATGGATTTTTTTTTATTATTATTATTTATAATGACAACATTTACCCCTAAATTCTCACTACTGTAATATGTTCTTTATTTTTTTTAAATATAAAATAATAAATAATAACAATGATAAATATTTTATATTATACATGCCAGGCAGGTTTGGACAGCTTTTTTCCCTTAATAAATTAAATCATAATTTCAAAACTGCAGTTTGTATTTACTCAGGTTATCTTTGTGTAATATTAAAATTTGTTTGATGATCTGAATCTTTTAAGTGTGACAAATATGCAAACAATTAAAAAAAACAGGAAGGGGGCAAAAACTTTTTCACACCACTGTAGATAAATATGTTCTTAAAGAGAATCTTATTGAATTTAACAACTGCTCAATTGTGAATTTTTGTAAATACAAGGCCTGTAATAATGCCTGTGAATAAATAGGGAAAAAAGCCCAGTGTTGATTGATTGTTGTGTTGATCTGTCGGGTGTTTGTGAGCTTGTGGAGCGCGAGAAACTCTGAAAGAACAAAGACACTCTGTGGAACTCTGCCTGGAACAGCTGGTACAGACAACTCCACCCTCAACACACACACACCATTTGATCAGAGCCGTGGCATCACAAGTGTTCTCTGAGATCTCATGAGACGCAGCGTGTTGAGCAGAATTACAGTAAAACACACCATCAAACTCAGCCAGAATCAACAGATGCAGAATCAGAGACGCGCTTGCACATCTGAACCCTCACAAACACGCTCCGCATCGCATGGATGACCACCCAAACACACACACTCTACAAATTCTCCTGGCCAAGTACCATGGTATTTATAAAAAATAAACTAAGTATCACGTAAATACTGTTTGGGTTATTATAGTTAAACTAAATCTATTAAAAAAATTATAATTGAAATAAAATAAACGTTAACTGAAATTAAATAAGATAAAACATAAAAAAAACGTATTTTAATTTAAAGTGGTTTTCCAAAATACCTAAAATGAAAAATGTAAAAGTAAAAACTGATTCAAAACAATAAGAAAAAGTACAATATCTCAGTGATTAAATAGCACTGACCTACAAGTTTCTGAAAACCCATGATGTAGGCCTAACTAGAAAAAAAACATACATTCATTACAGAAATATCCATGAATTTAAGAATTTATTAATTTTCAAAACAAGTGAAGCCTGAGGAAAGAAAAATATATATAAAAATAATAATATATATATATATATTCAGGTTTTCCATGACTTTTGAATCTTTGAACTTAACTAAATGTAGACAAACTGAGATAAATAAAACATTTCACAGCAAAATGAGATATCAAAAGCCAACTAAGAAAAGTAATTATAAATACTGGAATATTGGAATAAATATTAGTAATAAACAAGTTCCACCAGCAGCCTTAATTATATTGACCATGTTAGTACTGGTTATGATAGTAATCTCAGCTCATCATCTTCGGTTTACTTCAGATAATGAGATATTAATATTTAAAGTTAAAATCAAAGCAGCCGAATTATTACTGTTTTAATTAATTATGTTTAATATCATTAATTCAAATCTAAACTCAATTTTTATTCACTGAACAATAATCTTAAGAGATTTTTCATAAAATTATACTTCAAACCTTACAACAAAGTACTGTGGTGATACCATGGTTTTGTAGATCTACTAAATGATATTCAAGTAACGTTACTATGGTATTTTACGGTTTTAACCCAATAATTTGTAAATGGAAAACTTTTTGCCTGCAGATGTAATCATCACGCGTACAGATGATATAGATGGTATTTAATGGAAATGGAGAAAGTATACGACATGAGACAGAAGCACACAAGCACTTAATCTTATTCTCTAAAGGAGATCATGAGACTTTAAGAAGATCACATGGAACAAAGCACTTACTCTGAATTAAAACCAGCAAAGCCACGGACACAAACATTTCATCCACAAAGCCGATGAACTTCCCCGAAGAATCCGCGAACAAAGCTGAAATAAGCGCGTGTTTGTCCAGTTTGATTCGCCCCGCGCGTGCTGCTGATGCTCAAACTCTGACTGACTGAGCGAACGAACGAACTAACGCGCGTTCTGCGTGCGCGCGCGCGTATGTGTGTGTGTGTGTGAAGAGGGCGGGAACAAAACTAATTACACACACACACTCAAGACCATTTAACCAAAACAAAAAATCACCTATTGTGATTACAATATAGTGAGTGTTTAAAGTAGTGCGAGACAAATGACACATTTCATATATAGGTCCGGTGTTGTACCGAATTCTGACCCCTGCCAGATTATTACCCCTCTAGTATTGGTAACGTTAGGTTTTAGGATTAAGGGGTTAGGATCAGAGGTGGGGTTAGGATTAGGCAATCTGGGGTGTATTCCAGAAAGCACGGTTAATTTACCGTCAGCTAAACCCTGAACTCTCGGTTGATTAACCCCCAAACCTTGCTTACTCGAGGTATGTGGTTCCAAAAACGCGTCCGGGAGTAAATTCATTCAACTCAGAGTATGTTCCTGATTAAGACTCAAGACATTCTCAACAGAGCGACGAATCGACGAGTCACTATGGAAACGGACGCTAAGAAAAAGCGCGCCGTGCTGTTTCTTTCTTCTTCTTTTGTTCAATGGTCGTTTACATGCTTAGTGCATATCGCCACCTAATTGATGGTTGTGCAATAATTTTTCTTTTTTTCCGTTTAATCTTTAATCCTTGAGAATATGAATTATATTGTTTGTTTGATGATAAGTATATATTAAGTCATATCAGATATGTATGTTTTATTATAGAAATACATGATAGAAAATGCCGATCCATGTGTGAGATGATAATATAAAATGTAATAAATATTGTTATACAGTCTATGTGTAGGACACACGACCGCGCGTCAGTGTATCAATCCGCCACTTACCCCTGATCTACACATTTTGCATGTCTCCCTTATTTTACGCACCTGATTCAGATCATCAGCTCGTTAGGACAGAGCTCTGTGAACTGAACTGATTGTGTCAGATAAGAGAGACATTCAAAATGTGCAGAGAGGGGGTCCCCAGGACCAGGATTATTGAACTATTGAACTTGGCGGAATAAAGTGTTGATATTAATATTATACATTAGATTGCTAATAAAACGGCAATACAGTCTAAAATCTGACTGGGTGATCCAATGTTTGAAGCCTTTCTTTCATATCAGTGACCCTCATAAACGTATTAACGCGAGAAAGCTGTGTGCTGTTTGCATTACAGTCTGTGGAAAACAGCTGATGACTGTCATTTCTGGATTTCGCAACATTCTTAATACAGCATATCTGTCATAGTTGAGACACTTACAGAAGCTTCTATTCAAACATCTCTGTTGGTCTGAAGTGATAAGTGTGCATCTGTGTGTGAGGGGTCTGGGTGTGTCACACAGACTCTCTCTCTCACACACACACACACACACACACACACACACACATCTGGTATTCCTATCATAACGGGGTCATTCCATAGGCTTAATGGTTTTTATATTGTACAAACTATATTTTCTATCCACTTACTCTAAACCTAGGCCTACCCCTCACACAAAACTTTCTACATTTTCGATTTTCAAAAAACCTAATTCTGTATAATTTATAAGCTTGTTTCATTATCCGGACCACACAAAATCTCCCCACAAGGTCACAATTTACTGGTATTACTTGTGGGGACATTGTAAGGAATACCAGGTACACATGCACACACACACACACTCACACACATACACACACACAACAGCTGGTCAGTACACTTTCACCCCGGGGCCGTAGAGTATCATGTATCCTCCATCACATATGAGAGCAGGGCACAAATCAACACATGCGACTGAATGCGAAGCATTAACCATCTGATCTCACTATCTACGACTAGTTTTCATAATCGAGTTAAGACAGCACAGGTTAATAGGGTAAAATGTTAAATATCACTGTTCTTCTCCAGCTGATTAAACACGGTACATTAAAACAATTGTTTTGTATAAAACGGTTTCTGTAATGTTATGTTTAAATATGCAAATGAGGCATTGTTTAATTAAATGTGTAGTAATTTGCATACATTTCTAGCATATAAAGCTGAACAATGGAAAAAGCCAGATTCATAATTCTTGTTTGAATTTGTTTACATATTAAAGGTTTTTCCAGAGGGCATTTTGGATTTCTCTTTTTAAATAAGTAAATACTGTCAACAGAGAGAAAAACAAATTCAAAGTTTCACCATGTTTTTAGGAATAATATGTTGTATATATTGAATTATATATGAACAACCCCTCAGTAAAAGTCTTCAGACTATATATAGGAAATTGAAATGTACAGATGCAAATAGATAAAATAGATAAGCTATAAAATAAACACTTAAATGTGCATTTTTGATGTTTTCTTTCCACTAGTCTGAAAGAAGACATGTTATGGAGGAAAATAGACCAAAATCTCAAAACTGACCAGTGCATAAAAAAAACAAGTTTTGTCTGTTGTGTCTCGCTTTCAAGAGTCTCAACTGGTCAGTTCCTCTGGCATTTAAACATGCACACACACACACACAAACTGCACCTGTCTGTATGCGACAGACACAGCAGCTGCAACAATCCTGACAGTCACAATCACTTTTACAACACTGCCTTTGTCTTTGCCAAAGTGCTGACCACTTATTTTACACACACACACACACACCAAACTTTCCCACACACACATTAGCTCTTGACATACACACACACACGCACGCAGGCTGCAGCACGACTCCTCTGAGGGTTTAAACCCAGCAGATGCAGAGATGGATCAACATGCTCTAGCTGTTGAGCAAATGGGATTAAACTCTCTGAAAAAAAAAAAAACCACTTCATGAATGCAAACACTTCTAGCTATGCAAATACAACTTCTCATGCTCCAGCATGTCAGAACGAAGAATGCAACACAAGTACAGCAGACTTCACTGCAATCACATTTACAGTCTGCCAAGGTGGTGAAACAGTTTGCAGACAATCTTGTTAGTTAATCAATTTTGATATGCACAAGTTTAGCCCTCATAACATATTTGGGTCCATTTTGACCTGGAAGAGAAACATAAAAATATCTAAACAATGCATAGTTTTTAGTAACGGATCGAAACTTTGGAAATGCTTTAAGACCCTCAAAATACACATAAAATATTATTTTTATTATTTTAGATTTTTTTTTATTTACATTATTTTTTAAGAGATATAACTTTAAAAAAAATCTTAATTTTGTGTTTAGGTGTTCATA
>NW_015662256.1:71019-80348 GCF_001515625.1 Sinocyclocheilus rhinocerous | reverse complement strand
ACACACACACACACCAAACTTTCCCACACACACATTAGCTCTTGACATACACACACACACGCACGCAGGCTGCAGCACGACTCCTCTGAGGGTTTAAACCCAGCAGATGCAGAGATGGATCAACATGCTCTAGCTGTTGAGCAAATGGGATTAAACTCTCTGAAAAAAAAAAAAAACCCACTTCATGAATGCAAACACTTCTAGCTATGCAAATACAACTTCTCATGCTCCAGCATGTCAGAACGAAGAATGCAACACAAGTACAGCAGACTTCACTGCAATCACATTTACAGTCTGCCAAGGTGGTGAAACAGTTTGCAGACAATCTTGTTAGTTAATCAATTTTGATATGCACAAGTTTAGCCCTCATAACATATTTGGGTCCATTTTGACCTGGAAGAGAAACATAAAAATATCTAAACAATGCATAGTTTTTAGTAACGGATCGAAACTTTGGAAATGCTTTAAGACCCTCAAAATACACATAAAATATTATTTTTATTATTTTAGATTTTTTTTTATTTACATTATTTTTTAAGAGATATAACTTTAAAAAAAATCTTAATTTTGTGTTTAGGTGTTCATAAGTTATATTAGTGTCAAAAAAACATTTAGCCTTTTCTTAAAATTTCACACAATTTTGTTGATAAACACGAATATGTATGCCAATTGACAAACCACTGCAGCATGAAAAACGGATCACTTTTTTCATCTGACAGTGAACGTTTATGCAAGTAAAATGAATTTATTTCGTTTGAAAACCTTTCAGAGTAATATTTAAGTTGTTTTATTATAAATAAACATGTATGCTTCATAAATATAGTTTTTGAATTCAACATTTAATTTTAATTTATTCAAATTGGGTTAATACTGGTAATTCAAAGAATTAATTAATCAAAAAGGGGTAAATGCAGTAATAACATGGTAACATTAAAATAAATTGAAAAAAAAATGATATTCACTCATTTAAGAAAAGTTGCTGAACAGATACAATTTGGTTTTGGTTGAAGAAGATTTGTTATGACTGTTTTATAAAATGAATCTTGTAAAAAGAGTATACATATTTTGAATTCATTATGATAGTCAACTAAAATAGTATGGGGGGGGCATGGGGGCCCATCAGGACTGCCTATGCATAGGGCCCGGGATCTTGTGCAACGCCCCTGATAGTCAGTAACACAGACTCACATGATCTACTAGCAACCAACTTTGTGATTTCCAGTCATTAATTTGCAGTCATCACTTCAATCACTGAAATTATTAATGATGTTTTTGTCAGTAATGTGAGTCGCTCATTCAAACACAATAAAACAAAAGTAGACTTTCTACATGTTACAAACATTTTTATTCAACAATATAACACACTCAATGCTGGGTGGGGAGGTGTTGATTACTGCTGAGGGGGTGTGGCAGTGGGCGTGGCTTCTGTTATGAGAGGAGGAGTCACTGTTGGGGATGAGGGAATCTCCACCTGCAAAAGAGAAAACAATCAAATATTAATAATGTGTTGGAATATTAACTGTGCTGTTGTATATAAAGATTCATTGATAGAACCTTCAAAAAATATTAATGAAAATGGTTTACTATAAGTTCATCTATTTGTACATGCATACAACTGGAACAGTTTCTGAGTTTGTAAAAAGTATAAAATGTGTTGACTGTAATGCACTTTTACACTAATGAACTCAAAATGACGATTTAGACACTTTACAGCTAAAAGAAAAACAAAATTAATTGAATTCAAGTACAGCAATAAATTGAGCTTCACATTTCTGCAGCTCCTTCTAAAACATTTTAAGTATGTGTGTTTTTATTTTTCGTTTGTTTGAACAAACTTAGGGATGAGCGGAAACTTTGTTTGTTTGTCTGTTTTTCTATTTTAAAAAATGCCAATGAGGCATTATCTAATTAAATATGCACTAATTTGCATACAATTCCAGCACATAAATCTGAACATTGGATAAAGCCAAGTTCATAATTCTTGTTTGATTTTGTTGGCAGAAACAGACAGAAAACAAATACACTCTCACCATGTTTTTAGGATTAAAATGTTGTACAAATCAGTGTGAATGATATATGAACAAACCCCTCAGTAAAAGCCTTCAGAATATAGAGAGGAATAAAACTGAAATGTCTGGTGTAAGCTCTGGTGAGAAAAATATAAAAAAATATCGCCTTTGACTGGAATTTAAAATGTACAGATGCAAACAGTGCAATAAAATAAACATTTAAATGTGTATTTTGCAATAAAAAGAAGCTAAATAGCCCAAAATCTCAAAACTGACCAGTGCATGAAAACAGTGTTTTTGCCTGCAGTGTCTTGCCTTCACTTGTTTAACCGAATTATCACACACAAACACATTTCTTACTAGTCTTTCTGCTCTTTTCCGCAGCATCTTCCACACATTATGATGAGCCTAAAAACACAAATAAAAAAAGACATGTGCACAACTCAGAATCAAGAATATACATACTAAAGCACAATGTACTAGACTTAATCTTAGAAACATAAAAATGACAGACTGAACTGCTCTTGTAATTGTCCACAGTGCAACATTTACATGAATTATATGGCAGAATAACCCATTGTAAAGATTAATTTTCTCACACATTCAGTACAGATGTCAGATGTACGTACAGTGAGGTTGAGGGGCAGCGAGAGCCCCTGAGCCCGGCGCAGGACGCCCCACTCGCACTCTCCCACCAAGGTATGGACAGATGTGACCTCATACTGAGAGCAGAGACCCGTACGAGCCACCAGAGGGCCTCCGCTCACTGTCACATGATCACCACACCTGAGCAACACACAGAGGAACCATTACAGCTGATCTGATAGTGTGTGTGTGTGTGTGTGTGCTGGTTTGACCTATTAAATGTCCTCATTATGCGGACATTATAAACATGCTCAACTATTTTTATTTAAAAATGCAGAACATTTTCTGTGCGTGTTATCAAAGTATCATGAGCTTAGTATAAAAACCATTACGCCTATGAAAAGTCCTCTTAATAATAGGAGTGTGAGTGAGAGGGTGTGTGTGTGTGTTCACCTGTATAATGACACTGTCCCATTCTGGCTTTGAGCTGCTCTTTCTTCAACTTCCTCCTGTTTACACCTGCGCAAACACAATTACACACACGATTCATCAGTGATTATTCTAGAGAAAAAATGCTTTCAAAAGCTTTCATTAAAATAACCTTGTTTTTTTTCCCCCTCAATATTTCATTCACTTTTCAGTCCCTCTGATCAATTAGAGACACTTTTTAAGTAGCCAATCAAATCAACAAAATCAAATCATGCTATTGTTGAATATCTTGATTCAACAATGTGTCACATTAGAGAAGTAAAATGAAGTGAACGCTGGTTTATTACATTCATCTCAACTTCAAACTAGATGAACTCTTACCAGAAACAAGAGTTTGTCCAAATAGACAGAAACAGGCCGTTTTATTATTATTATTATTATTTGGCCTGTTGGACTAAAATAAGCAAGACAAATCTATTCCAAATCACTTTCATACATGAATTCAAATTTCTGGAAAAGATTTTCAGTATGAGTGGACAGATGGACTGATATTTTCATTTTCCAAGACACAACACATACATAACAGCATGCACAAAGCCCATAGCCGTGTCTGAATTAAGCAGAGGGGAACCGTCAATATTTACAATTTTTAAATATTTTTTTAAATGACAAATTTTAAATATTATTTTTAATAAAAAGTCATCATTTCTATTTTTAAGCAATTCATAATTTGACAATCACCATCTAAATAAAATAAATACAATTTCTGTGGAAATAAACTCTTCAAATCTGCCTATTCAGTGAATGTGTTACATGAACGACGCTTATTTTCTCCCTATTAGAATGTTTCCGCCGAGCGTTTGCGGCTCTGTGATTGGCGGTCCAGCTGTGAAATTACAGAGCAATAGTAAATCAATGGGAGAGTAATTTCGACTGACAGAAAAATTGACCAATCATATCTTTCCTCTAAATGGGCGGGCCTTGTTATCACTAACTTTATGACTAACTTTAAGTTCTGCCCGCTGTGGGACCTCTATCGAGAAAAAAAACAAAATGCTGATAAACTAACTATTATTCACGTCACGATGGAAGCTGCAAGTAACGTAAGTGAGGACATTTATCAGGCTGCTGTGCCAATAATAATATAATTATAAACACTGTTTGTTTGTCATAATTTGTTTTGCTGTGAGCACTGTCATGATGTGTTGGCTTACATTAAACACACTTTACATTTGTTGGTTTTGTGCTCAGACCGATGCATTTGTAATTTTCATTTGACTTAAATTTAGCTCTGTATTATTTTGGTGATATCAGTCACTCTCGCTGTGCTGTTTTCTTGTTGCATTTCCGAAAGGCGGTCGCACACCGGACGAGAAGCGCCGCCGCCGTGCCGCGTCTAGGGCAACTCAAGTATCGAACACCGGACGCGTCCCGTTCAGTTCAAGATGACGGTCCAAAACCTTTAATCTACTCTCCAAACAGTCAAAAGTTAACTTCAAGAATGATCAAGTGCTGTCAATGAGTTTAAAGTTTGGTGATTGAAAAAACAGAGCAAACGGAATGAGAACGTGCGATCTATTGCAGTCTATTTGAAGCACGAGCTTTATTAGAGCCACAGAAAAACAGTTTAAAGTTTGGTGATTGAAAAAACAGAGCAAACGGAATGAGAACGTGCGATCTATTGCAGTCTTGAAGCACGAGCTTTATTAGAGCCACAGAAAAACGTTTCGTTGAAAAGGGCACAATACATAATCTTCCAGCCTAGGAGGAAGTCATTATGTACATTAACAATAATTTGGGACAAATATAATGCAATTTAATGGAAATTATGTGAGTGGCGCGGCAGGATTTTGAACAGCGCCCAGAGTCGTAGCTGGGATCCATGGACAGTCGCCGGTGGTGCCTCCGGTGTGCGTACACTCATTGAAAACAATGTGTTCAAATTTTAAAGACGTGGTGCGGGGCAGCGCTGCACTTTGGTGTGTGACTGGATTAAAGCTGGATTAGCCTCTTGTTTCAAAGGTGGAAGAAGACACCGTAAGCTAGACTGGTAGTTTGTTTTTTCCCCCGACGAGGGTAGACAAAAAACAAAAAACAAAAAACCTGAACCTAGAGGCCTAGGTTCAAGAGTCACGGTTCGCTACTGGAATGAACTCATTTATACTTGTCCCCTAAATAGAGAGCTATGCAACATTCACTATGTAGTGAACAAGAGGACTAGCACATGTGTGAATTTGTTGTAGAAGGAAGCAGTGTCATTTTAATATTGATATAATATTATAGATTTTATAATATTATAGATTATAGATTTTATTTTTATATTTTCTGCTTTCATGTTAATTTTAGTTAAAATTGAGTAATTATGCTTTGTGTTTGTCATTTTTCTTAAACCTCTATTTAATAGTCTATAGTTTTTTTTTTTTTATTCATTTTTATTTCAGTTGTAATTTTAGTACATCAAGTTAAACTCATTGAAAATGAGAAATGTTGCTTCGGAAACTAGCTGAAATTAATTTAAAATAATTATTTCAGTGAACATTTATTTTATTTCAAGTTAAAAAAATTTTTTAATTGTTTACCATAACAACCCTGGAAGGAACTCTCTTTCTATACTGTTTAATTTCATAGATATACTATTATAGTTTTTATTTAGATTTTGAAATAGATTTTATTTTTTATATTTCCTATTTTCATTTTAGTTTGAACGTTCGAGTAATTTTGTTGAACATTTCTGTCATTTTTATTCGTTTTTAAAATATACATAATATATATCTATATAGTTTGTATTACGCTTTGGTTTTTAGTTTATTTATTTTTATTTATTTTAGTATTCAACAAACTAAGCAAAAATGAGATGTTGAGAAATTAGTTTTTTTAATATTTTATTTCAGTTAATGTTTGTTTGATTTCAAGTAATGAGTTTTAGTTAACAATAAATAATAACCAAATACTGGATGTAGATTTACTTAATATTGTCTCTACACTGTCTGAACAGATTCATATCTGATATTATACTAAATTATTTTAATTTTATAATGTACACAATACATGTTAAAAGCATTTGAATTGTGTAGTGTGTGTTTCTTGTACCGGCTGTGAGAGAAGATCTCAAGCGCCACAGTCGCTGAAACCTCCAGCGGTTCCCACGGCAGATCCTTATGAATGAGCTGCAGTGCGTCACGCGTTAAACTGCGCACATTTTCCTGCAACAAAAGAACCAATCGAACTGAACACTGCACACGCTTCAGAGAAGATCAGGATCATCACCAAAGATACTGTCATACTGACACAGCCAGGAGCTCCAATTCACATCCATCTCAGCGTTCAGCACTAAAGACAAGTGTAAACTGAGTGAGGTTGAAAATTAACAGGGGTTTGGACCAAAAATGCCTCTCAATAATTTCTTGTTTTGTATATTCAGAATGTAGAAATGAACAAGAATGGTGTTTTACCTGAATATCAATATGATTGTGAATGTGATGCTTATTGAACTAGTGTATAAAATCAATAAGAAAATAATACTGAGTGTTAAATTTTAGATACAATATTGTCGATATTGACCATTTCATGTCAAGCAACAAATATTGGAGTTTCGTTACTGATACTGATTTGATCACTAGCATCCATAGTCTTCTTGTTCTAGTTCAGAGGTGCCCAAACTTTAAAAAAAAATTTAAAAAAAGACAAAAATCAAACTTGACTGAGGGCCATATATATATTTTGCACTATATCCAACTATATTATATTAAAATTAATATGGTTTTATTTTTTAAATCATTAACAAAATGTACATTTTTACATAATTTTTTTAATCAAATTCATATTTACATTGAAATTTACATTTAAAAAAAACATTTAAAAAAAATATAAATTAGAAATGAACATATTCCTAAATTGCATGTTTTTCCTATCTTTTCCCTCCACTTGTGATATGGCATGGCAGGCCACAGTTTGAGCATCTCTTGATTTTACTGATAAAATTTAATAATGTGGCATAAAACATGACAAATGAAGTTAGAAAGCTGCCCTTATAAAGGTAAAAATGCCCCTGGAAATCAATTTCAGGGAACACGTATTGCATCTTAATGAAAAAGCACATTACTGGTTACATTACCGATACTGGGTTTGAAACATTTCATGATCTAAACACTTAAACCATATTTCAAGCAGTCAAACACGCATGAGATCACATGCAAAGAACCGCTCACTCTCCTGTCAATCAACCACTTGTAAAGTTTGGATTTATAAAAAAATAAACATCTGATTTAAGCTTTCAGAAAAGTGTATTTATACACATGCATGCAGAAAAGTGCACTGAACATCTTCAGTATGGCTGACATGTGAAGAACTGATCTGAATGCAGGTATGCCACAGATGTGCACACATTAACATAATTCATCAAAATGTAATATGCAGGAGGACACATTTCAGATGCATGTTAACAGCGTCTGAGATGAAGAAGCAGTTCTGACCTCTGTAGGTGTCCAGGAGTCTAAACGAGAGTCCAGAACCAGATCACAACAGAACGCGCCAGCGGTCACTGCAAACACAACAGATGAAGAGTTAACATCATCTGAATATAACTAACAACACACACAGCTCTGAGTAAATCAGGTTCAATTGTACCTGGCACTTCAGGAAGCTTCAGCAGCTCGACGCTGAACTCGTCCTTAAACGCTCCGTCGAGCACATGACCCAGAAGAGCCGCACAGGAGCGCCAGTAAGCCTGAAGCACACATAAATTCATTGTCTCAATGATAACACACAGCATCAGAAATGTTTTATATTAAGCAGCGCAAACACACACTGACCTGGTTGGCTATCTGAGGGTCATGATCTTTGAAGGTGAGAAGGGTGAGGTCACAGGAGTGGGTCAAAGGTCGGTGCATGTGCCACGGCTGTCCGTCCACCAGAGCCAGAGCTGAGCTCTTCACATGCCACTCTGTCAGATCTGACAGACAAGACAAACATCAGAAACTTAAAACAATTTCACTGTGTGATGGGACACTTGAATCTGTATGTATAGTTTATTTGAGACACGCAGAAAGTGAACACTCAAAACAATCATTCAAGAGATTTAATTCATATTGCACATAAATATGATGCCAAAATGTGTATTCTGTGTCCCAAAACACTCATTATTTACTACACAGTCAATGCCATGTGAGGTTTCAGTTTTGTAAAAATGGGATTTCACATATTTTTTGTTGTTCAGATGCAAACAAATACACAGATCTGATTCAGATTCACCAAAAATTCTGCATGTTTCTGTCTGTCTGAACAATCGCAATGCATGGTACAGCCACTGTACACAAGTACGCATAAGCAGCACATTCCAGACAACAGCTTCTCACCGGAGAATGCAGTTGTGGAGCTTACTATTATATATAGCATATCAGACAGCACATTGGCCTGGGGAACTGTTGTGTGCAAGTTTAAGTTTCAAGTATAATGACTGTAACCCACAGGATAATAGCAGCAACACAAGTCATACAGGAGCACTGCCGATGTAAACACCGCAAAGATTTTGGTACATAGTAGGGACCAACACGCACTGATTGTGGGAACAATCTGGCTGCCACAACAGAGTGGCGCCGGCATCTTCATGACTAGTGGAACCCCACAGCCCAGAAAAAAGGTGGGTCGGGCTTTTCAGCCATCCCGGCTCAGTGCACAAGCAGTGACATGAATCATATAGCAGCGACAACTCAAGAACAGGGTTCCCACTCTTTCATGAACACCAGGTATCACATTTACAAACTCCTTTAAAAATCATTAAAAGCTGTCACTAATCTTAGTTCATCGCGAGCTCACATTTATAATTAACGAAGACTGAAATGGTCGCACTGTAGAGCCCTGATATAAGTACCTAGTAGTATAGACGAAACCAAAATTTTCTTTTAGCAAAACCCATTTCAAACAAGGTTATCTTATAATATTATTGTTACCTTATAGACTCAAGAATACATCCATTCCAGACACGGAAGACACTCTGATTTGAATTTACAACATTTATTTTACCAACCAAACATGTTAGAAGTACACACACATAAATTGTTACGGGAAGAGAACTCAGAATCCAGTTGCAAGTGAAAAGTGATTTATTGTGACAATAAACAGTGAAGCTGGGTCGCAAGCCAAACGTGATGATTAAGGTGAGTAAAAAGCACGTGCAAATGATACGTTCCGTCATCTGTCATCGCGTTATAAGCGCAGAACCTGCAGGAATGAGTACAACTGTTATTAACAGCCGCAATCCCGCGCCGAAATTCAAGTTCTGCTCTGTGTTCTCTGCTAATAACCCGA
>NW_015662256.1:64027-70287 GCF_001515625.1 Sinocyclocheilus rhinocerous | reverse complement strand
ATGACAGATGACGGAACGTATCATTTGCACGTGCTTTTGAGTCTTGAGAACTCACTCGCGCGCTCTCATTTTCTGTGCGCCCACAGATCGCGATAAGGAGAGTGACAGCTAATAATAATTATTAAGCGAGTTTGCCAATGAGAGTGCGCGAGTGAGTTCTCAAGACTCAAAAGCACGTGCAAATGATACGTTCCGTCATCTGTCATCGCGTTATAAGCGCAGAACCTGCAGGAATGAGTACAACTGTTATTAACAGCCGCAATCCCGCGCCGAAATTCAAGTTCTGCTCTGTGTTCTCTGCTAATAACCCGACTGTGAATGATGCGAGCTGCGTCACTATGTTGTCACTGAGAAGCTGCAGCCGTAGCGGGGAATGATTTTTTTTTGTGCCGGCAGAACAACAACCACAATGCGCTACATATTTCTTTTCCCCTCTTTTTTTTTCCAATTGACGGAAATCTGTCGTAGCGATGGAAAACTTTAATCCCTGCATAAACAAAATTTATTTCAAATTTAATTCAAGCACTTTCAAGGACCTATGTTTGTTTTCAAGTACTTTCCAGGCCTTGAATCCATAGGTCTGAAATTCAAGTACTTTCAAGAAGCGTGGGAACCCTGCAAGAAGCAAGTGAAACTGGCCAACCTTGAGCAAGCAATCTTGAACTGAAAGGACCTGAAAAGCCATTTTTTATGAAATATGGCAATTTTGTTCTGCAAAAGCCATTTAGCCGCTGAACAAACATCCTGAATAGATATCCCTTTAGACCATGCCCATGACGAGGCATGCCTCTCGTAGAGTGGGCTTGCACACCAGTCGGGCCTGTTTTTTTTTTACATTCTGTGATTAATAAGCCAGAGCTACCACATCCACAATCCAGTGGGATAGCCTCTGTTTTCGATAAAGGCATTCCCTTGGTGCGGCTGCCATAACATACAAAAAGCTGTTCAGTAGGGCTACTATCAAGATATACCTTGACTTCAATACCAGTTACTGAACGATAATTTTTTATACCAATTTTTCCGTTTTTTATACAAAAAAAATCAGTTTTAACAAGATTATATTACCTCAAATTGAAGTTAAATGAGATTTATAGTTTTCAGTTTCCACATCTTTTAGGCTACATTTACACTAGTGTTTTTTCGTTTTAAAATGCATAGCTTAGACAGAAACATAATTTCTATTCATCTTCCAATAATTTACTGATGAGCTGCTGCCAGCCTGTGTTTTCTCTTACGTGATCACTGTTCTGACTCAGAGGAAGCTCATTCGCTGCTTATATGTCAATTATATTATGCGAGGGGGTCTGAACTCAACAGAATTAGCCATTCAGGTTAGCGATTTATGAACGCCACCGCTGCCATGTTGTCCAAGCGAACGAGAACATGCTTGTGACAGACCTAAGTGTAGAAACACTTAAAAGACAGGTGAACTGCTCTGAGCACCAGGCAGTTCCAGGTAGGTCATCAGGTACCTTTTCTCGGTTTCTGTCCAGGCACGGAATGCCAGGTAACCATCGCACAAGGCTGCCGTCGTAAAAGGCTACGTTTCTCCAGAGGGCCAACACTTCTAGGCATTTGCAAGTCACCAAGATGCTCGTTGAGCTTGAGCGTGGAATGCAAGCTTTCAACCATAGTTGAAGTGGTTGCATGTGAAGCAGTCCCAACCTGCCAGATATTGTTACAGTGCTCGTAATGCTGGGGTGTTTTGGAGTCTGCACGCCAGTCAGCATTACACCGTTGAAACGGGGCAATCTGTGTCTATTATATGGAGCTCATCTCTTAAGGCAAGGGTCAAGAGAAAATAATTCTGATTCCTGTATTCTCTCTTCCAGCTTGTTGCACCGCACAGTGGAACAATCATAGCACAAAGACAACCAGTGAAACCCCTAGAAGAGTAAAATAGCGGGTAGACTTTATTGTCTATCTGACTATAACGCTATGCGGCACATTCCTCGTGCCGAAAACGGATGGCATTTCGGCCACAAGCTCTCTGGTTTAGCAGCTGGCTCAGGCTCTATGCAAGAGTCTGAAGCTGGGCTACACAACAGTGCTATGCAGAGGAAGATCACTGAAAACAGCGGCACAGCCAGTGTATCATAAAAGGGATATGAGCGCTGATATCGTCAGTGTACACATTGGCTAATGCAAGCAACACCACACACCTATATGAAAAACAGTAGCACAGCCGGTGTTTACTATCAAAAGGCGACACACGGTGGTAGTTCCAGCATGTATAGCAGTTAGTGTAGGCAATAATACACACCTAAGTGTGGAACAGCGGCACAAGTCGGCAGCATCGGTTAGTGTAGGCAACACGAGTGTAGGTGCTCATCATAGAAGGGCAACAAGCAGCTGTAACGTCGACCAATATAGCGGTCAGTGTAAGCAACTGTATGAAGATAGTGGCACAGCCGGCGCTCATCACAGAAAGGCAACGCATGGTGGCAGCGCAGCATATAGCGGTCAGAGTAAGCAACACTACACATCTGTATGAAAGATAATGGCACAGCCAGTGCTTATCATAGAAGAGTAACACGCTGTGGCCGGCAAATATAGCAGTCAGCGTAGCAACACTACCTACCTGAAAGACAAAGAAGGGCACCGCACGATGGCAGCGCCTGCTTATATAGTTGTCAGTGAAGCAACACTATAAATCTGCATGAAAGACAGCAGCACAGCCAGTGCTTATCATATAAAGCAACGCACAGCATCAGCGCTGGCATATATAGTGATTAGTGTAAGCAACACTACATACCTGTAAGAAAGACAGCAGCACAGCCGGTGAATATCATAAAGATAACGCATGGTGGCAGCGCCGGCATGTATATAGTGGTTATTGTAAGCAACACTTACACATCTGTATGAAAGACAGCAGCACAGCCAGTGTTTATCAAAGAAGGGCAGCGCACAGTGGCAGCGCCGTCGTACATAGCGTTCAGTGTAAACAACACTGCTTTGTACACAACAGCTTGCCACTGGGTCGGTGGTTGTTTATATGATTTAGTAAGTGGCTGAAATAATTTGCGCACTGGCTGGCAAAATGCTGCACTGAGGCGGGGCATTGTTATGTATCGTGTGAGTGAAACGCCTTGGCTGTATATTTTGTGCTTTGTACAATACAGAACGCCACTGAGAAGGGGCTGTTTATATCGTAAGCATGTTCAGAGCGCAGTGGGTCAGCGGGAACTGTGCCAGCATATGAGGCCTTTGCTGCAAACCTCACATTCTGCAAACCATCCCGATGGGTCCCATGCAGATCGAGCAAACCTAAATGATATTTTCAATCCATTGTCCACTGGAACAAGTAAGGTGATCAGTGAAGCGTATTCCATAATCCTCTTTTGGCGATGAATCAACGGCAAAGACTTAAGCATTTATAATGAAGGAGAAAGGTTCTGATGAAATGCCGCTCAGCGCCGCTTATATAGGGCGCTTTACCGTCCCCTTTTTTGCCATTGGCCATTGCAATGCAATGGCGTTAAGCGAATAAGGCTTCAGTATTTGAGGAGAAAGGTGTTTCCCCAAAGCGTCAGCTTACGCTGTACGCAACATCAAGAGACCCTCTCGAAAGGGAACAAAGTGCAGTAAAGGTAAAAAAAAAAAAAAAATGCTACAAACCAGCCTGTTTGTGATTATGATAATACATTAAAACAATAAGATATCAAACACCAGTTTGCAACAAGCAGCATACCAAAGTGTTTTTGCACTGATAAAATCACTGGAAACATTGCACATTCAAGACTGATTTTACATTAAAAAATGTTTTTTGTTTTTTTTGATAGTCCACGTTCTACTAACTTTGCAGCTACATGTCAACTAGTAGTCAGAGTATTAGTAGGCTGTCTGCTTAAAATCTGCTAACAACTTTATTTTGATGGCCATTCTACTAACTATAACTTTGCTAGTATATACCAACTTAATGTACTAACCTTAACCTAACAGCCTACTAATAGTCTAATGAGATTTATTTGACATGTAGTTATAAATAAATGAGAGTTAACTGACATGTAGTTGCAACTTTACTTATAATTAGTACAGTGTCTAAAGTGGACTATTGAAATAAATAATTTAACCAAAATATAACATTTATACTATCTGACGAAATGGTTAGAAATGAGTTAACCATACATTTTTTGAGTATTATTATGATTGTGCAAAATGACAAATTATATTGACGTTATAAGGAATATATGAAGCAGATTTTTTTTTTTTACTTTCTTTTAGTTTTCTATTCTAGTTTTCAGCCAAAATGTTCATTTTCATTCCTTGAATAATTTCTATTCTCTTTCAAAAACTCCCCAGGCATGTTATTCAAGGACCAAAATGAGCATCTCATCACAGCGTAAATGTACTGAATTATGTACTGGTTTTACTGTCCTTAAAACTTGCTTCTGGCTATAATCCATAATCCATAATAATGCTTCCTCCAGTGGAGAAGTCCATCCCCTGTTGACCTCACACATCAAAATCATATTTGTTTTGAACCGTTTGGGCTTGTAAATGTTGCTTGATCTGTGCATATGTCTCTCCTGATTCAGATCAGATGACTTTTTCACTGGAGAAAGCAATATTATGGATTAGCATATTAATTAGCAGCATTTGTAAGCTAAAAACATCTTAATGATGGATTTGTTTCTTACAAACACAAAGCAGTTTTTTCTTCACAAGAATTTAGTTGATGAACTATCGTTAATTGTGATGTTTTAATCAGCTGTTTTGACTCTTATTCTGACAGCACCCATTCATTTATAAAGAATATCTCTTTGGATTTGAGACTTTAGTCTTTGCAACTTTACAGATCTTCTTTATGCACCAAGAGCTTGTAACACTCTAAAGAGAAAGGAAAAAATGAAATCGCATCATATGACCCCTTTAATGCTAAATTTCTCCAAATCCGTTACCATAAAGAAACAAACTCATCTACATCATGGTTGCGGCCTTTGGGTGAGTACATTTCCAGTTAATTTTCATTTTTAGGTAAATTATTAATTGAACAGAAGACTCTCACAGTATCGTTAAGACACTCACGGCGTGTGCAGCTGTACGGCGTCGACAGGCCTCTGTTCATGACCAGCAGGGTCCCCTGTAGGCCGGGCCCCTGTAGCGTCACCTCGATCTTCTCTGTCCGCGGATACAGAGATCTCTGACGTACCTGCTCTTTAGAGAACAGAGCACTGCGATGACTGCGCAGTTCTGCAGATGAGAGGCATGCAGCCGCTGCACTAGATGCTCGACCTGCAACACATTTACATTCATTCATTACGAAGATGCCATCAATGATGTCTATGTATTGACTAGTGAAAATTACTGCTCATCACAATTATGTGTTAGTATTATTTACTGTATTAGTATTATATATATGCAATATTAAATTAGTATTCTATTATAATGTATTTTCAAATGTAATTTTCTAATTTTAATGTACTACAGCAAATCAGCATAACTACAGTATCTATCTATATATATATGTGTGTGTGTGTGTATATATATATATATATATATACTGTATATACACTGCTGTTCAAAAGTTTAGGATCAGTAAGATTTTTACTGTGTTTTAAAGAAGTCTCTTCTGTGCATTAAGGTTGCATTTATTTGACCAAAAATACAGGAAAAAACTATAATATTGTAAAATATTATTACCATTTAAAATCATGGTTTTCTATTTTAATATACTTTAAAATATCATTTATTCCAGTGATCAAAGCTGAATTTTCAACATCATTACTCCAGTCTTCAGTTTCACATGATCCTTCAGAAGAAATCATTCCAATATGCTGATCTGTTATCAATGTTGGAAGCAGTTGTGCTGCTTAATATTTTTTTTGGAACATGTGATACTTTTTTCAGGATTCTTTGATGAATAAAATTAAAAAGAACAGCATTTATTTAAAACAGAAATCTTTTCTAACAATAAAAGTCTCTATTATCACTTTTTATCAATTTAACACATCCTTGCTGAATAAAAGCATTCATTTCTTTCAAAAAATACAAAATAAAAAAATACTGACCCAAAACTTTTGAATGGTAGTGTATATTGATACAAAAGATTTCTATTTTGAATAAATGCTGTTCTTTTTAACTTTTTATTCATTAAAGAATCCTGAAAAAAAGTATCACACAGGTTCCAAAAAAATATTATAAGCAGCAAAACTGTAATAATGCTCTAATAATGCTGAAAAAACTGTAATAATGCTGATGAAAATTCAGCTTTGCATCACAGGAATAAATTATATTTTAAAGTATATTAAAATAGAAAA
>NW_015662256.1:54624-63733 GCF_001515625.1 Sinocyclocheilus rhinocerous | reverse complement strand
CAATTTAACACATCCTTGCTGAATAAAAGCATTCATTTCTTTCAAAAAATACAAAATAAAAAAATACTGACCCAAAACTTTTGAATGGTAGTGTATATTGATACAAAAGATTTCTATTTTGAATAAATGCTGTTCTTTTTAACTTTTTATTCATTAAAGAATCCTGAAAAAAAGTATCACACAGGTTCCAAAAAAATATTATAAGCAGCAAAACTGTAATAATGCTCTAATAATGCTGAAAAAACTGTAATAATGCTGATGAAAATTCAGCTTTGCATCACAGGAATAAATTATATTTTAAAGGTTGTGCTGCTTAATATTTTTTTTGGAACATGTGATACTTTTTTCAGGATTCTTTGATGAATAAAATTAAAAAGAACAGCATTTATTTAAAACAGAAATCTTTTCTAACAATAAAAGTCTCTATTATCACTTTTTATCAATTTAACACATCCTTGCTGAATAAAAGCATTCATTTCTTTCAAAAAATACAAAATAAAAAAATACTGACCCAAAACTTTTGAATGGTAGTGTATATTGATACAAAAGATTTCTATTTTGAATAAATGCTGTTCTTTTTAACTTTTTATTCATTAAAGAATCCTGAAAAAAAGTATCACACAGGTTCCAAAAAAATATTATAAGCAGCAAAACTGTAATAATGCTCTAATAATGCTGAAAAAACTGTAATAATGCTGATGAAAATTCAGCTTTGCATCACAGGAATAAATTATATTTTAAAGTATATTAAAATAGAAAAACATTATTTTAAATTTGTAATAATGTTTTACAATATTTAGGCCTGTTGCAATAATCAATATATCTACTTATCGACTGTGCCTTTGTGCATACGGACATCTGACTGCTGAGTACTGATTGTGTTTTTCAGCAATAGTGTGCACCCTTAATTTACAGAGAAAAGAAGGTCAGGGAAAAATCTGTAGATGGAAAAATCTCCATACAAGTTCTTTGTGCATTTTTCTTTTTTTCTACTTGTTACTTTGCACTTTTTGTTAGAAAATGTTTATTTACTATTTATTCAGTTTTTTTAAGGTATCTAATATTTTGATACTTAATTTCCATGATCTAAATATTCTTAAAAATTAAAAGTTTGTTGTCATTTGGAAGCGTGTAGGCCTTCTTGCATTATTATGCTGTTACATTATGATTATATATTCAGTGGCATAAAATGGTCTTTAAAATGACAATAATATCGCTTATCGCTATTTTTTCTGGGGCAATATATCGCACAACAAAATGTTGTTATCGTGACAGGCCTACTACAGAATAAAATCATTCATTTCTTAACTTAACCTAAACTTTTGATCAGTATTTTACTACTTCTAAAAAGGAAAAGGGGAAACATACATACATATAAACACTTTAGAGTATTTTTCCAAATATTTTCCATCAAATATTTCCATGTCATTAGCCTTGCAATAAGTCTAATGACTTTTCTGTGTAAAGAAAACAAGTTAAATATTTAAATATACTCTGATATTACAGGGTTTGTGAGCACCATGTTTTCCTTTTCAACATGTCTAGACAGCATTTATAAAAACTGAAAGGTACTGTAGTGAGAACAAGTGTAAGCAATTTTGTTAATATATATATTTTTAGTTTATATAGTTAGCAGTTTGGAGTGAAACTACTAGCCCAACCCCTCATATCAAGCACAGCTGCATAGTTATGTCACATAATCTGCCACAATCATACTGGCGGGCCATTCAAATTCCCATATCTACTAAACGCTGCACACACTGCGAGCGACGCGACGCGCCCGGACCGCTCCCATTCATTCCAATCACTCTCAGCTGTTGACTGCGTCGCGTCCAGCTGTTTATGCTCAGCTGCTACGCGGCTAACTAGCACAGGAGCTAACACACAATTATATTTGAAGCGCAGCTATCACAGCTAACACGAACTAGCCGGGCAGTGCTTCAGAAACCGGACAGTTATGCGCGCTAAAGAAAAGGTGGCTTAAACAAGCTTTAATGCACGCGTTTAGTAGCTTAAACGTAACATATAACATTTTCACAGCAGTTGAAATAACAGCAGGCCTCTGTGGACATTCCTGACAATAACAATCCGCGTTTAATCCTTTACCTCAACACTTAATTCACTGAAAGCGAACAAGACCCGTCTGTCAGTTTCCCATCAGGCGGAGTTTGTTGATATTCGACGGGCCTGCTTTCCTGCCAATTCTGTTGCCATGGAAATATCTATATTTACAAGGCGCACATATGAGTTATTGCGGACAGGGCCGTGCGCCTGCAGAACAGAGTGCTAACCCGCAGGACTTTTCCTTCACTGAAACAAAACATGTTGATCTTAAAGAGTTATCATTCACTATCGCTGCACATTACATGGAGACTGAATCTGTCAGTTTTCTTTTTTTCTACTTGTTACTTTGCACTTTTTGTTAGAAAATGTTTATTTACTATTTATTCAGTTTTTTTAAGGTATCTAATATTTTGATACTTAATTTCCATGATCTAAATATTCTTAAAAATTAAAAGTTTGTTGTCATTTGGAAGCGTGTAGGCCTTCTTGCATTATTATGCTGTTACATTATGATTATATATTCAGTGGCATAAAATGGTCTTTAAAATGACAATAATATCGCTTATCGCTGTTATTTCTGGGGCAATATATCGCACAACAAAAAGTTGTTATCGTGACAGGCCTAACAATATTACTGTTTTTCTGTATTTCTGATCAAATAAATGCAACCTTGATGAGTAGAAGAGACTTCTTTAAAAAACATTACAAGTCTTACTGATCCCAAACTTTTGAACGGCAGTGTATACAGTACAAAGTTGCAATCAAAATTATGCAACCTCCTTGACCTGCAAGACATGCTGCTGAGAACAAAATTTTATGAAAACAATTCAACAAAGGCATCAGTAAACAATTAGAGAAAGTTTATTACTACACATGAGTGATTCTGAAAGTTGACGAATAATTTAAAAAAGTCTAATTGGCTCTAAACATTCATGTTCAAGAGTCAAATTTAGTGCAGAATCTTTTATTCTTTAAAAACACCAATAAACGCTGCTTGGAAGTGCTTAGAAGAATCTGTCACCTCTATACTGAGAACCAATATCTTGGCTCATTCCTTGCTTAATTTATTTCATTTATTTTTTTAAGTGATCTTCCAAATCACTGATAATCTTTGGTTTTCACATTGCAACTGCTTTCTTCAAATTCAACCATATATTTTCAATGAAAATTAAATTTGGAGACTGAACAGGGCATTCAAGAACATTCTACTGTATGACTGATCTCTGAACGAAGCATAAGTAGATTTGGATTAGGGCTGAACGATTAATTGCATTTGCGATAATATCGCGATATGAAAAAAACACGATTTTTCAATCGCAGAGGCTGCGATTACACTCGGTCACGTGACACACGAGAGTAAAGAGGTGTGTTCGACTTGAAGATCGATCGGTGTATGACATCAAAGTACGGCGAGAGAAAGCATAAAGAGATGTCCGCTCTCTTATAGCTCTTGCAGTACTTTGATGACACACACCCATAGGTCTAAGCAGCGCTGCTTCAAGTTGAACACATCTAATCAGTCTTCAAAGGAAGCATCAAGTTGGCACGCTACAGTGTTGCCAAGTCCGCGGTTTGTGGAATCCCTCCAAAAAAACGTGCATTTTACCACCTCGAAACACGATTGGGCTAGTTTTGAGTAGCGATTGGGCGGGTTTTGTTGTGAAAACCTGGCAACCCTGAAACGCTACACGCGGAAATGTTTGAAAGCGTATATAATGAACGTACTTCAAAACGGCACATTGAAATCACTCAAGCAGTAACAGTGTTGCAGTGCATTTCATTACTGAAGACTTCAACCTTAAAATAATATATATAATAAGGTAATATATATATTCTTATTTATTTATTTAAAGTCTGTCTAAAGCGGTGATTCTCAAAGTGTGGGGCGCACCCAAGTATTGCAGGGGGGGCCATCAGCAGAAAAAGAAAAGAAAGAAAACAGTAAACAGCCAAAGGACGTAACTTAGAATGGGAGATGGATCGGTTTGTGAAAGGGAAGAGAAAAGCCATAGATGAGGTCGCACAGACCCAGGCAGGTGCTGGTCATTCAAAAGCTAAATGCAGAAAATATGACGAGGCATATCTTGCTCTCGGCTTCACTCACCGTGTCTATACTTATACTTGTCGCGCCGCAACAGCTCTACACTGGACGCGACAAAGCGACCGTTGCAAATCATTTTAACTTTGTGTCAATACGTCATAAATAGAACAAGGCATCAGTTTAATGTCGGGTTTTGTCGTGTTGCAATGCGCTGCATCCAGTGTACAGAGAGTCACTGATTATAATGGGTTCTACCGTTCTACTGTATTTTGCCGCTTGCGTCTGGTGTAGACACAGATTTTTTTTATAGGTTTAAAGGGGGGCGCGACCAAAAAAGTTTGAGAACCACTGGTCTAAAGTTAACAATGTTTAAAAAGCACAGGGTGTGAATTTGTAGATTTTCTATAGCAAAACTAAAATGTGTTTAAATGTGTGACTGACCGGTTTGCCGCCACTCGAACTCGAAGACGTCTCTAATTTGACAGTTTACCATCTGATCTCACTCAGTGACTCTAGGCTACGTAGGACGGGACGAAATCATGCAGTGAATGGGGGGAGATAATTTAGCTGGAGATGCAGAAATAAGCCATAATTTTGTTTTATTTGTAACTCTTTGGTAGATACATTTATAATTTCTATTACATTACTACTATCACTACTAATAAAACAGATCTCTGGGGCCCCAAAAGTGTGTGGGCCCTTAGAATCGTCCAAAATTTGAAAGCTTGTATTTGTAAAGTATATATATATATATATATATATGTAAATAATGAAGAGGACACATTTATTTCTTATGTACCATAATCCACTATAAAGGTCATAGCAATTGTGTGCAAATATGACTCAGTAATGTCATCCCAGACTACTTCAGAATGAACTTAAAGCTGATTTTCACGCATAATGGTGTTGATCAGTGTCCCATTCATCTACATTCACCCTACAAACACACCATACTACAGTCACAATCAGTATCGGAAATTTGGGCATTACACGTAAGAATGGTTTTATCACGGTAGTTGATGGTTAGGGTGCATAACCTACAGTATAATCTGTAACTGTTTAAATGAGAAGTGGACATCTGGTAGTTCATGTTCTGTTTGACAGACTGTATAGAATGAGTGTGTGAAGGTCAGTATTCAGTAGATTAATTATTTGCGTTTTATCATGATGACTTACGGCGCTGAAGCATCTGACAGACTGTCCGAGCAGCCATGAGCATCACACAAAGATATCCTCTGCAACAGAAATGATAAATACAAATTACAGAAGAAGAAAAAAATAGGTACATAAAGCCGCTAACTGACAGAGATGAGCGACACGCTTGCGCAGCTTCCGACTGGAGCGCTGCAGCGACAAAAACATTCCGTGTGATGCGACGGTGAGCGTTTGGGGTTCCGCTTTGATTTTACCAAGCTTTACAGTTTTTCTCAGTCGCTTTGGTGCATTTCTCGAAGCATCCTTAATATTTGCAAAGAAGTATGTGCATTTCTCAAAACAATTCGTACAAACAGCACCACAAAATGGATAAACTGCAAAAGCCTGTAACTTACTCAAAACCTTTGGTTCATCTCTCAAAAGTACATTTATGCCAATGAGCATATCAGTGCCATCAGAATGAAAAGTCCTTGTGTCATTGATCACAAACAAGATAGTCAAAATGCTAAGTCATGTTGTCAATATAACAGTGCACTCTGTTAGTATTACCTGATATAAACTATTGCAACAGTTTGGATGACAGTTACTGTATTGAAATGCAGAAGGCTGCACTTCTTATGCATGCCATATATCCATTTCAAAAGTACAAATTTACACACTACTGTATGTAAGTAGTGTATTGATTGAAAGAGACTGGATAGGATTCACAGTTACCCTTTTTACAAGTAAAAAAACACATTATAACGTTATTGTGATATAGAAAAGAAAAAGAAATATGGGCACAAAGGCGAAAATACAAAATTACAAAGGCAAACACAGGAAACCGGGATGGGGGGCGTTATAATAGGGGGGATATAACACCCCCCACCCCCCAATATTTATACCATGGTTAATGGAAACCTCGAACCAGGCTATTAATTAATTAAATCGCGCCTTCGGAGCTTTTATAAGCGCTAACTTTACTTACGAACCGAGCGGAGCAGTTATCAGCACATTAGTGTTGGGTCGTTCTTGAACGATTCGTTCGTCAACGTTTGCGTAAGTAGTAGACATATTAGGGAAGTAACACGTAACATTTTAATTATATTTTGTTAAAATGAACGAAATGACTCGAAAAAAGATTCGTTCATTTTGCTGAACGAGACTCAAAGGTCCGAGTCGGTAAAATGATCCGAACTTCCCATCACTACAGCACATATGAGTATGACTGAAGCGCAGTTCACCAGCGTGCTCGAGAAGCGTGAGGAGATTTGCGCGAGCCATTCCTGTCGGTCAAATGTGTGATCTATTGGAATTATTTAGAGAAACAGCCACTTTAAAATGCTATGGTGAAAGTCGAACAGTATCTAAAAAAGGCAAATAAACGGAAAAAAAAAGTTTTAAAAAACTTGTTTATTGTGTAAAATTCTTTTCCCCTATAGATTTATATTACAACTGTGGCATGTTATAGCTATTGGTTCTAAATGTGCAGGCGGTTGTTTCTTTATAATAAATGCTATATTGATTAATTTAAAAACAAAAGTCATTATTGTCCTGGTAATGATTAATATAGTCTTATTATAACAAAGAGTTAAGAACTAATGGTACATGGCCTTCAGATATTCCAAAAGATGGCATAGATTAAATCATTAAGAGCCTGATGAACTGCCTGAGGAATAAGAAATAAACAATATCAGTATAAGAAAATGTTACGTTAGATTGACTTCCTATGGCATGTTGAATTAGAACATTCTGTCAAACTATAGCCTATAAGTGCCTAAATATTATAAAATGCATTACATAGATATATCCTATGTAAACAAGTAATTGTTAACTATGATGTTACTTTATTGCACCAACTTTACATAGATTATAGCACAAAAGACCATTTCACAAAAATAAATATACAGTATAATCAAACAAACAAATAAAAAAACCTTATGAGTGAGCAGGACACGGGACTCTACTAAAACAGTTCACACTTCAGCCCCCCCCAATGCTCAAACCAAAACTACGCCCTTGCGTATGTCCTTGGCGTATCGCCTTTTTGTCTGTTTTGCCTCTGTACCCTTCCACCATGCATCCTTACTCCTATTCCTCCTCTCAGCTGTTGATCCTGATCATTTCCTGGATGTTCATTAAATGTCAGAATTTGCGGTGTCTTCTGTCTATGCTTTCCAATTGAAGGTTCATGAGATGCACCTTTGAGCTATTTCAGAGAACTGGTTTATAATTGGCATGATCTACATTTCTCTTCATTAGTGAAAGTCAAGATTCACCTCCACAATTCATGGCAAATTTACAAAAAGTCTAATAGAAATGTGTAGAAAATATGCTTTGACAGTTTATGACAACTAGATCAACCATTTTGGATTTAATTACTTATACGATGAATAGATGTTTTGAGGGGTAAGACTATTGCACAGAGAACTACATAATACATTTTGAGCAACATGACATTAGCAACTGATAATGTAGGAAACCGCAGACAAATGCACATAATCAATTGCATGAATGTACCAAAGCAATCGCAACTTGTTCAAAAGAATGAGAAACTGCTTTTATGATGTGCACAAGTGAGATGATGTGGAGGTTGAACAAGTAGTTTTGAGAGTTTCATTTCTGATCTGAGAAATGCACCAAAGCAACTGAGAAAAACTGTAAAATACTTATTTACAATATATGTCATGTTTAATTATAGTTTATATATATATATATGTATATATATACTGTATATATATAGATAGATAGATAGATAGATGATAGAGCAAAATTGTGCTTTCTGATGACCCAGCACTTTGGCCTGAGAAAATAACTGACCAACAAAGATGCAGCATTGTCAAAAGGGGGCCAGTTCAAATAAAGGATTTCGATATTCCTCAAAATTGTGACAAAACTCCTTATCGTTTCACTGCAGACTGTTATTACAAAAAATGAAAAACGAAGAGAAAATAAAGAGAAATTGGTTAGTTTATTCAGTCAGTAATTCTGTGTTCTGCTTCTGTTGCAAGATCTTTGAAAGGGGAAGCACCTATTCACTTAGTAGTGGTGGATTTCTCTCATGGATCAATATCCACAGTCACTTAAAAGAGAATGAAAAAGGCAAAGCGCATCGCGCAAATATGCAAACCTGGCACGAACTTGAAGACAGACTGAAATCAGGAAAAGCTATTGACAGCACGAGTCATGAATTGCATGCTCTTGAAGCACAGCGCTGGAAGGCTGTTTTGAGCAGAATAATTGCTATTGTCTGTCATTTAGCAGAACGCAATCAAGCACTAAGAAGGCATTCAGAAAAACATAATGGCAACTTTCTCGGACAGGTAAAGCTCATAAAACAGTTTGACCTTGAACACTTGAAGAATTGAGAAAAAGGAGGTCAAAGATCACTATTTCAGTAACATCATCCAAAACGAGCTCATTGCATTAGTTGGAGAGAAACCAAAGGATGCGATTCTTCAGAAAGTCAAGAAGGCATTGTACTTTTATGTGATAATGGACTGCACGCCAGATATTAGCCACAAAGAGTTTCATTTCTGATCTGAGAAATGCACCAAAGCAACTGAGAAAAACTGTAAAATACTTATTTACAATATATGTCATGTTTAATTATAGTTTACAATTACAATTTATTATTCTGTATTTATTATTAGAACAGTTATACATTCTCTTGTGTCACATAACTTTAAGGGGCTTTCTAGAATTTCAAATAATAAACTCGTCAAATAATTTTAATACAGCACATCACAGATTATGTAAATATATTAAAAGAAGACAAGCCTTAAGGACAAAAATACGACCTTCTGTTTATTGCAGAACTAACTGCAGCTTGATTTAGTTTCTATCCTCTGGATAAAATATAAATATATA
>NW_015662256.1:52050-54570 GCF_001515625.1 Sinocyclocheilus rhinocerous | reverse complement strand
TTTTATGTGCCACTGGACTGCACGTCAGATATTAGCCACAATGAACAGCTATCCTTGGTGCTTCGCATTGTGAATTGTGAGTCACTTTGTTGGATTTGTCAATGTGAATGTTACCACAGGGAAAGGCCTGTTTGATTGAGCATCTTAACAGTTTCAGATTGAATATTTCAGATCGTCGTGGTCAGTCCTACGATAATGGGAGTAATATGATAGGACACAAGCAGGGAGTCCAGAAAAGACTGCTCGAGATCAACAGCAAAGCTCTGTGTGTTCCCTGCAGCAGTCATTCACTGAACTTGGTTGTGGCAGATGCTGCCAAGTCATCTGTGCTTTCTGTGACATTTTTTGGCATTCTTCAGCGTCTGTATAACATCTTCAGCTCATCAGTACAACGCTGGTCAATCCTGCAAAGCCATGTGCAGCTCACTGTCAAAAATCTGTCAACAACAAGATGGGAATGTCGCATTGACAGTGGGAAAATACTATATCACCAGTTGCCTGAAATGGTAGAGGCCTTAAATGCACTTGGTGAACATGCAGCAGAAAAGGATGAAGAGACACTGTCTGTGGCACAGAATCTGTCTAAGGAACTGACATCCTGGCGGTTTGTTCTTTGTGTTGTGATCTGGTACAATGCATTTTATCAGATTAATCGCGTAAGTAAAGTTCTGCAGAGTCCCAAAATGTAAATTGATGTTCTCAAATGCGCTAAAAGGATTCTGTATCATTTTGAATAAGACAGTGGGCACTTTTGATTTTTTTTTGGACACTTAACAAGAATTTTTATGTGTTATACCAAACTGTAGACAATTTTTTGTGCTGTTATGCAGTTCAAAGTAAAATAAATCCAGTTTTTATATGTCTCACTTAATTCTATATACTCAATATTACTGTTGTGCAATTCAAAGGAAAATCTTAGGCAATGTTGGGGTGCGGGGGGCCCCAGGTCCTCACTTTGCTTAGGGCCCCCAAAATGGTAAACACGCCCCTGTCTGTCAGAGTGAGTGTTCGTGTCTGTGTTTGAGTGTCTACATCAGGGATGGGCAACTGGCGGCCCACAATGTCTTTTAGTGCGGCCCGCGGGATCATATTTAACTCTCGGATGATCAATTTTAAAACATCTGAAAAGTAAGTCACGGAAAGATTGGTCTCAGTTTATGATGTTAATACTAACTCCAACCAGGAGAGGTCGCAAGTTTCCAGCTGCTGTTAATTACAGCGTAGTAGGATGTGCAGTCTAATGTGAACATTCACTAACATTAGCAAAAATCAATTAAATATTGACGATGAAAATCGTATTTTCCAGTCAAGATGGCAAACAGATGATCTTTTTACCAAGTTCCAGGGGATACCCATATGTTTGGATTGTTTGGAAACGTAATCTGTAATGAAAGATTTTCAATCTCCATTACACCACTGCTCACAAAGTATCAAAGAAACACAAGAGACACCAGAGTCGCTCGCACTTGGCTAAAATGTCAATGGTAAAATGCATAGTCAACAAAACCTTTTTGTCAAATGCATGACAGAAATGTTTGCACTGAATTATGTTCTTTCGTTAAAAGTCTTAAAGTTAATTGTTTCAAATTTAAGGCCTTAAAAGTCTTAAATGGTACAAGAAAGTCTTATTGTTGTGATGATGTCATACTCAAAATAAAAAGAAGAACGTCATGGGTTGGTACTTTTTAATTTTAAAGTCCTCCCTCCGTCACTCATGTCAATCACTCCTCAGTCCTCGTCTCCCACATCTCGTACATTCTCATGAGAACTCCTACAACTATACTACATCTCTTCCCTTGTTAATATTAAGTCTATAAACTTAAATAACTTCATTACTAAATAAACTAACACAAAAAAAACTTCCTTTTTTTTCTTCTTCAAACTAAACAAAAAGGGTTCCATTTAACTAACACAACCACAACTATTACTTCAAGTAACCATATCCTTGAACTTAGCTGGTTTCTTCACAAGACGACCACTTCTAGTCATGAACGGTTTCTCTGCAGGGCACAGTCTCTGGTAACTTATCTTTCTCTGTAGACTCGTCATTCTGCACTTTCTCCCTTTGCACTTGTTCACTTTGCATATGTGAGCTCATGCTCTCCTTCTCAAGCTCAGGAAGAGGTGAATCCGCAAACAAAGACATTTGACATTTCGTTTGATCAAGGATCCATCTTGTGTATTCATAAGTTCAAATGAACTGTCTTACATTTTGTTCAGAAGGACATATCTCGTGCTTTTGAACCTTGAGTCCAACATGCTTTGCTCCATATTCGCAACGTGGACTATGTCTCCCACTTTGAATGAATGATCATTTGCTCTGTTTGTTTTATCTGCACAGTCTTTAATTTTCTCCTTGTATATCTGTAACGAATTAGTCCACTGAAGGCGAGTGTAGTGAAGAACCCAAGTGCAGTTTATTTACAGTTGTTCCAAACATCCAAACAATAATCCGAACAAACGAAGACTAGAGACTTGATGAGGCATGAACAGACTTGACGAGGCATAAACAGACTTGAC
>NW_015662256.1:51314-51878 GCF_001515625.1 Sinocyclocheilus rhinocerous | reverse complement strand
TGAGCAGGCTGTGGCTTGGCAGACATGATGTGAGCAGGCTGTGGCTTGGCAGACATGATGTGAGCAGGCTTTGGCATAGCAGGCATGACGTGAGCAGGCTGTGGCTTGGCAGACATGACGTGACGTGAACAGACTCTGGCTTGACAGACGTGACGTGAGCAGACTCTGGCTCTGGTTTAGTGCCGTGTTCCTTCTCCACGACACCCACAGTAAAAGCAGATCCACTCAACCGCAAAGCAAAGTCTATATACTCGGCAAGGGACCAGTGAACCTTTCCCCCAGGAAGCTGGGAGCAAATGGGCTCATTTAATCCATGACAAAAAATGTCTTTGAGCGCCACCTCATTAAAGTCCACATGGTTAGAAAGTTCAAGAAACTCAATAACATAGTCCTCAATAGCCTGATCACCTTGACGATGGCGGAGGAGACGAACAACTGCTAGGTTCATTTTGGGGGTCGTGTATTCTGTAACGATTCATACACAGGAAAGGCGAGTGTAGTGAAGAACCCAAGTGCAGTTTATTTACAGTTATCCAAACATCCAAACATAATCCAAACAGACGA
>NW_015662256.1:43801-50936 GCF_001515625.1 Sinocyclocheilus rhinocerous | reverse complement strand
CAAGAACAAACCAATGGGAAACAAGACACATGACTAGGACAACCAATCAGAACATGACACAGACAAGGGAATCACATGACTAGACAATAACCAAATGAGAGCATGACACATACACAAGGCAGAGAGACATGAGGCAAGGGAAGCATGACACTAACAGCAGGAATCAAATCAAATAAAAGACATGAAAACATGAACAAGAAACACAACCCAAAACACCACATTACAATATCTGATGATGCATCTTGACTTTTTGTGTGCTCTGTTCTTGTAACTGCCCCACACTTGGTAACTTTGTTCTAATATCTCTGGAAAACATAGCCTAAGAAATGCTGCAGTTTCTCCTAAAGCACAATGAGGAGTGGTACGGTAAGACATCAACATTTTGGAAGCTTCTCTTTCCACTCTTTATTTTCACACTTGCATGCTCGCAGCACCTTTTTTAAATATCGATGGAACCGTTCAAGACAAAATTTAATTATTACAAATTTAAAAAACAATTTAGCAAATCACCATTACTCTTAGGATAATATGGTGAAGCAAGTAATGTGCTTGATACCTCCATTCTTTAGAAATGTGTCAAATGCTTGACTGACAAACTGTCTACCACTGTCAGTTACAACTTCTGATCGATAGCCAAATCGAGCAAACATTTTCATCAGTTCTGCTGTAACTTTTTGTGAGGAGATGTCAGCTATCACTCAGGAAAAGAAGAGTAGTAGTCGATGACAGGCAGAACATATTCACCTTGAATTGGTCCCTACTAAGTCAATTCCCAGTTTTGTCCATGGTCTTGGGGGCAGTTTAAGAGGTTCCAGCGGTTGGTCCTTCTGAGAAGGTTGGTTTATAACACATGCTGCGCAATCTCTGACTATTCTCTCAACATCCAAATCCATGTTGGGCCAGTACAACTTACTCCTCAGGTACTGCTTTGTTCTTACAACACCCTGGTGTGTCCCAAAGCCCTTTTTACTTAAGAAGAGGGAAGCACAATTCTACCTCCCTCCACGAAATACCAGTCCACCATATACTGAAAATTTAGTTGCACAGCGCTGATATTAAATGAACACTTCTGGAACTGGGTTTGGCCACTAGTTTGTTTGGACCACTTGAATCAGCTCTGAAGTTGTTGATCTTTTTCCGTTGCCTCTTTGATGGCATCAATCGACTTGCAGTGCCTGACTGTAAGTCATGTGTCTTCTTCACCAGCAATACGTTCTTCACATATGCGCTCACTTGTCATCTATCAAAACTTTTCAGTGTTTTCAACCATATAATGTTTATTTTATGTTTCTCACGCTGTCACAAATAAAGTTAAAAATGAAATGAAAAGTGTCGATTGCGGCATTAAATTTATATCTGCTTATGTTGCATCATATCTTCTTTTTGTGCGTTTTTGCAGAGTTGCGCAGTAAACCAATCACAGACGATTCTGTTGAGCTTATGAATGCAATGTCCAATCAGAAGCGTTCAGATTAGTCATAGCTGAAACGCCATGGAGGTTTGTTCAGTGTGCGTGCTCTCTGACTGAATTCTGCACTCTCTCATGATCTCATTGCAAATTTTCTAATCAGAAACATCAGAGTGCAAATGTGCGTACGATTTAATTAAGAGATTCATTTCACAGTTTAGACCACTTCATTGATTATAGGCAAAAAGGATTTTTTTGAGAGTGCTTAAACTCACGTTAGATTTAAGTAGGCTAAATGAAAATGTTATTTGATCATGTAAATGTTCTTGGCTTCCTTTCTGTACAATGAAAGCATCATAATTAGTAACTTACAATGTTTTTATTAAATTCACATTAAATACAAAATCAGACATATTACAAATATTTTATTACATGACACCCATAAGTAAAGTAGGCTACTTAAGTAAAAAGACGGGGTTTTATGCGTAGGTAATATATTACACTTACATTAGGCTACTTGCCCATCGCCCTTTATAGATGCAAAAATACATTTACTTGCACATATTCGAAAATCAAGATATTTCATGATATAGTTAAAACATTTGGGAATATTTCAAATAAAAAAAGGTAAAATTAAATAAAACCAATAGGCCTACATCAGTTATACAGCACTATTGTGGCTGCTGTGTGTCACATGATGCCCCCCCCCACCACCACCACCACCACATGACCCCTGGTGCTCCAGTGCATGACGCCCCTGCCCCAGAGGAACACGATTTCTACCGAGGGGGTACCGCTTGCTTAGGGCCCCAAAAACTCTAAACACGCCCCTGATTAGAGCATGTAGCTATAGATCAGATCGTAAAAGGGACACTATTCACAAGTGGTGACAGAACCAGGAACTCATGTAATTTGTGCACAAAAGTTTTATTAACTAAACACTAACACATAACTAATCTAAAAAAACAGACAAACAAATACTCATACATGGGCGTAGTTGCAGTGGATTAATGAAACCATTAGAGAAACCAGAGAATGCAGTTATGGAAAATGAGTCAGTTAACCACCTGAGTGAAACCATCAGCGCTGTTTTAGAATGGGGTCTACAGCTTATACTAAACCTCTGTTTCGTTTAGTTAAATGTACGATACTTGCATTGCCTTGGCCATTGAACGATCGTCTGGATGCAGTTTCGGATGAAAGTCTTGATGGTTTGGAGGTTCGGTGGTGTTGGAGTCGCGATCACGTTCTTCCTGGTTTGAAGAGTGATGAACTCCAAAGATGTTATTCTGACTCTGTGGTGGTCGAGAGAGTTTTCTCCCAGATGGAAAGTGAAGGCATGGCTGTAGTTGAGGCCTGCCAGGTGCGGCTGCACCGGCCCCGGAAGGGTGATGAGAGCAGAGACAAGAGACAAAAGCCAAAAACTCAAAAAGCCCAGGCGGGTCACTGATGTGAGGCCTTATAAATTCAGTGCAGTTCACACCTCTGGATTAGTGATGGGAAGTCCAGTTCTTTTCCGCTAACTGGTTCTTTCGGACAGTTCCTTTCAATGAACCGGTTCAAAAAAACGGTTCACCGGTTCTTTTATGTCATCACGTAATGACGTCAATTCTATCATCCCGGCAAATGAAAATACATTCAAACACATTCAAATAAAGTAATTTGAAATCATAACTTAAAATAAATAGTAATAACCATTGTCATTATCATCTTGGATAAGTTACTTACATTTTCGTTTTGCAAAAGCACCCAATACTGGCACTGATGTGTAAATGCGGATGTCAGATATGAAAATAAAGTGAAGTCTTCATCAACTTTTTATAGAAACCGTAACAGAACCTTAACTGTACAGAAATCCAGCTCATAAAGCTTAAAATATAACGTGCAATACACAATAGTAAATAGTAAAATTCATTTACATGTTTTGACTGAATAGTTGTTGCAAGTTCATCATGTTAAAATGTTGTTTATTATAGTTGCATTTGCACTTTCCAGTAAGTTTTATCTGTTATTAAATAAACTTAATTCTGTCAAATTCGCCCCTCATTGAAGTCCTCGGTTCACTCACGCTCATAGTATATAAATATCAGCACAGCATCAGTTTTAGCTTCACGCATGCTCAGTATCTCCAGCTCATCGTTTCTTCTCAGTATGTCGAACGTGTCCGAAAGAAACGGTTCTCAGTATGTCGAACGTGTCCGAAAGAAACGGTTCTCGGTTCAGTGTACTGGTGATTTGAGAACTGTTGACTTGAGAACCGCTGTACCGTTCGGTACTACACGCATGCTCAGTATCTCCAGCTCATCAGTTCTCAGTATGTCGAACGTGTCCGTAAGAAACGGTTCTCAGTATGTTGAACGTGTCCGAAATGTCAAACGTGTCCGGGTGATTCGAGAACTGTTGACTCGAGAACCGCTGTAGCAGTACCGTTCGTTCGGTAGAACACGCATGCTTAGTATATAAGCTGCTCGTGCTCATCGGTTCTCTCAGTCTGCACAGCATGTTTCAGTGCTGTTAGAGTTACAGGAGTAACATATACTCCGGGGCATTTGTTTATTTAGAGTCGTAGGGACTGTAAGGACTTGTGTGTCTGATTGGTACACACGCTACAGCTTGAAGAATGCTATATACTGTAGAAACTGGATGCCTCTCACGAATTACTGCTTTATTGACTTCTCAAAAATAAACACACAGTCTCACTTCTGAAGTGTCTTTCTTTGGTACCATTCTGCTCCTTCATTGACCTCCTTAATAATTCCTTCTTCAATCATCATATCTAGCTCTTGATTGACAGCTTCAATCATGTGATACAGAACTTGTCTCAGTCCCTGTGCCACAGTTGTTATTTTCTCATCCACTGTGACTCTGTGAGAATATCCAGAAATTTGGCCAAGTCCTTTGAACAATGACTCTTACTCTTTGGCCAGTTTGCTAAACTTGTCTGGGGAATTGTCCACATTGTTCACAGACAACGCCTGTAAAACTCCCAGTTTGAGACCTGCATTCCTCCCCAGCAGTGGTTCTACAGTTCCTTTAATCACATAGATGGTATCTTTTATGATTCTGTCTTTGTATTTTAAGCAAGCATCAAAGAAGCCTATGCATTTCAGGGGAACATTTTGACCATAAGCATAAAATCTTTTGCTCATCTGGCTCAGAGTGATTCCCTTCTGTTCAAATATTTTCTTATACAGTTGCTCGCAGATTATTTTTTTCCACTAGTTGTGTCCACTATCATTTTGATTCTTTGGCCTTGCACTTTTACAGTCTCTTTACCTTCTCTTTACAGTCTCTTTACCGACTCGATAGAGTAGACAAATTCCTCTGAATCATCCGAATCTGACTCGTGCACAGTTCTTATTAGTTTCTCTTTAAATCCTGCTTCTTTTTTTCTACACATCCTTGCAAAGTGTCCAATTTTCTTACAATACAGGCATTGTGCTGTCTTTGCTCCGCATTCATTTGAATGGTGTGTGGCCAACCCGCATCTGTGACATTTCTTATCTTTGTCAGCACGCGATTAATCTCTGTTTACTCTCTGTCCTTTTGCATGCGTGCGAGTGTGCTGTTTAGTGAAGTGCACTTGACAGTCTTTCAAATTGCTTGACTGCTCCGACAGCATCTTTGACTCTGCTGCCTTAAAGATTTGTGCGATCTTTATTGCTTTATCCAAAGTTAACCTTTCTTCTTTCAACAATTTATCACACAGCCATTTGTCTGCACTCTTTTCTACCAGTTGATCTCTCAGCATATCGGACTTCAGAGCTCTAAACTCGCATGTTTTGGCCAACTCTCTTAATGAGTTATTTCAGACGAATCCAGTCGGCATTATATAAAAAATTGTCTTGGCTATTCCAAGCTCTATCATTGCAGTCAGCGGGTGTTGCAGTGATTCAGTCCAAAAGAAGTGAAATAAAAAGCACCCATCCTTAAAAAAAAGTGTCTCACACAGCTCCGGGGGGCGAACAAAGGCCTCCTGTAGCGAATCGATGTGTTTTTGTAAGACAAATAACCATATTTAAAACGTAATAATCAATTTAGAAGCAGTTGATGGTAAATTATTGGGCAGGTTTACAAGGGCATAATTATTCACATCCTACTAAGGCAATGTTACAGGAGAGCTGGGAATATGGGTAAAGGCTAAATGAGAACTTTGGTAGGATTGGAAATGACACAGCTAAAGAATTAGGAGTTTTTAATTTGAGGATAAGTTGCACAGTAGTTTATCCAGAGACGGCTCCCTGGAAGTTAGTTTGGCCTGAGGTAGATTGGTATGTGTTAGAGGAAAAAAGGAGGGCAAAGGAAGGTATAAATCTAAAAATGGTATTCAACAATCGGATAGCGGAAAAGTATAATGATTACATACAGGTTTATACAGATGGTGCCAAGGAACCAGAGACGGAAGTAACAGGATTGAGTGTGGTGGTTCCAAGTAAAGGAATTGGAATTAATAGAAGAACATCCAGTTAGGAGTTTATACAGTGGAAATGCTGGCAATATTAATCGCTGTACAATGGGTGGAAAAGACAGGGCAGGATAAAGTTTTGAGATTATGGGTGTGTGGTTTTTGGTTCTGCAGCTCAATCTCTGTTAAAAAAGCTTGATGTAATCCAGGCACAGGCCTTGAGGCTGTGTTGTGGAGCTTTTAAAACTACCCCAGTGTCAGCATTACAGGTAGAAATAGGAGAATGTCCTTTAGAATTAAGAAGGAAGCAGTTGATGGTAAATTATTGGGCAGGTTTACAAGGGCATAATGATTCACATCCTACTAAGGCAATGTTACAGGAGAGCTGGGAATATGGGAAAAGGCTAAATGAGAACTTTGGTAGGATTGGAAATGACACAGCTAAAGAATTAGGAGTTTTTAATTTGAGGATAAGTTGCACAGTAGTTTATCCAGAGACGGCTCCCTGGAAGTTAGTTTGGCCTGAGGTAGATTGGTTTATGTTAGAGGAAAAAAGGAGGGCAAAGGAAGGTATAAATCTAAAAATAGTCTTCAACAATCGGATAGCGGAAAAGTATAATGATTACATACAGGTTTATACAGATGGTGCCAAGGAACCAGAGACGGAAGTAACAGGATTGAGTGTGGTGGTTCCAAGTAAAGGAATTGGAATTAATAGAAGAACATCCAGTATGTTAGGGGTTTATACAGTGGAAATGCTGGCAATATTAATCGCTGTACGATGGGTGGAAAAGACAGGGCAGCATAACGTTTTGGTTTGTTCAGATTCATCATCAGTTTTAGCAAGTATAAGGTCATTCTATTCAAAAAGTCGGCAAGATATACTGTTTGAAGTCCTACAGTCAGTTACAAGAATATATAACCAAGGAAGGCAGATAACATTTTTATGGGTACCAGGACATGTAGGGATAAGGGGAAATGAAATGGCAGATAAATTAGCTAAAACGGCGTTAACAAAAGGAAACATAGAAATGCAAGTAAGTATCAGTAAAGCAGAGGTTAAAAGTGTGATATGGAAGACAATAAATCAAATGTGGCAAGAGAGGTGGGATAGAGAGGGGAAAGGAAGGCATTTATATCAAATCCAGAGGGATGTTAAATGTTCAGTGATTGGTAGTGGAAATCGCAGAGAGGAAACAGTCATATCTAGGTTAAGATTGGGACATTGTTTATTAAATAAAACACTCAAGTTAATAGGAAAACATGATACTGGATTGTGTGAGGTTTGCCAGGAAGAGGAGTCAGTGGAGCATGTGGTCTTG
>NW_015662256.1:29628-41730 GCF_001515625.1 Sinocyclocheilus rhinocerous | reverse complement strand
TTCAACAATCGGATAGCGGAAAAGTATAATGATTACATACAGGTTTATACAGATGGTGCCAAGGAACCAGAGACGGAAGTAACAGGATTGAGTGTGGTGGTTCCAAGTAAAGGAATTGGAATTAATAGAAGAACATCTAATATGTTAGGGGTTTATACAGTGGAAATGCTGGCAATATTAATCGCTGTACGATGGGTGGAAAAGACAGGGCAGCATAAAGTTTTGGTTTGTTCAGATTCATCATCAGTTTTAGCAAGTATAAGGTCATTCTATTCAGATATACTGTTTGAAGTCCTACAGTCAGTGACAAAAATATCTAATCAAGGAAGGCAGATAAAATTTGTATGGGTACCAGGACATGTAGGGATAAGGCAGATAAATTAGCTAAAACGGCATTAACAAATGGAAACATAGAAATGCAAGTAAGTATCAATAAAGCAGAGGTTAAAAGTGTGATATGGAAGACAATAAATCAAATGTGGCAAGAGAGGTGGGATAGAGAGGGGAAAGGAAGGCATTTATATCAAATCCAGAGGGATGTTAAATGTTCAGTGATTGGTAGTGGAAATCGCAGAGAGGAAACAGTCATATCTAGGTTAAGATTGGGACATTGTTTATTAAATAAAACACTCAAGTTAATAGGAAAACATGATACTGGATTGTGTGAGGTTTGCCAGGAAGAGGAGTCAGTAGAGCATGCGGTCTTGAGGTGCAGCAGGTATGATGTCCAGAGAGAGTTGATGAGGAATAAGTTGAGAGAGATAGAGGTTCAGGACATGACATTAAAAGGGCTATTGAGCACACAACATAGGGCACAGACTAGAATTCTTATGGATTTCTTAAGGGACACAGGGGTTTTTAATAGAGTATGAAGAGTTATAGGAGTATTGAGGAAGGTTAAAATTATTATTATTATATAGTAGAATAAGGATGAAGTGTGTGGATTTGTATGCTTGGGGGAGAAGGAGGGAATTTGGGTGTATTAGTCTGTGAACCTGTTGTCTGATCCACACTCCGGAGCAGATGGTGGCGGTAATGCACCAAATACGCTGGATGCCAACCGCCGTTAAACATTAAGAAGAAGAAGAAGAAGAAGAACCTAACATCACCTCCATACAAATCATGCAAATGAACTCTTCATATATATATATATATATATATATATAAGAGTACCTCATAGCATCAGTAACTGGACAACCCTACCTAGTACGGTTTTCCTCAGCGTTTGCACTGTCATTATATAGTAGAATAAGGATGAAGTGTGTGGATTTGTATGCTTGGGAGGGAAGGAGGGAATTGGGTGAATTAGTCTGTAAACCTATTATCTGATCCACACTCCGGAGCAGATGGTGGCGGTAATGCACCGATTATGCTGGATGCCAACCGCCGTTAAACATGAAGAAGAAGGCGGCGGCGTTTTGTCAAAGCTGACTAAAAGTAACTTTATGAACCTGTGATATCTTCTTCAGGGCGAAAAATACAAATAAAAGCTGAAACGTTTTCACAGAACCTTGCAAAAGCATCGAGCTGCAATGGTGAGAGCGTTTGCACTGTCTGCACAAAGGAGTTGTCAGGCAGCTGTTTGAAGGTCTCGCCTTTGGAGAAGACTTTGGAATGATTTTATACTCAAAAAATGTAAGTATTACTACTTAAAAATGAAGATCACCCCAGAATGTATTGCATTGCTAGCCCACCCCAACACTTACGCACAATAATAATGATAAATTCTGACTAAATACTTAATTATATTACATATTTTCTTACTGAAAATTATATATTTTAGTAAAACAAGCTAAATTTAATTTCATTGTTATGTCATATGAAACAGCTATGCATGAATACACACGAGACAAATGCAGCCAATTTTCAGTCAGTGAATTAATGCATGAATTAATGTAATAATTATATTTAATTTACTGGCAACAATAGAAAACATGAAAAAAAATTAGTAAATGACTTAATAAAAGTAACCACCACAATAAATAAATACATTATAAGTGAACAACACATGAAAGAAATCTTTATTCAAATGTATCGTTCCAAGAAACTATCACATATTTACAGGTGGTGAACCCCAAATCCTACTGCCATCTCAACACAACTGTGGCAGTTCTGTTGCTGACCATGAATGTTATCATTATCTCAAAGTATCACCAAATAATGTTGGTATAGAAAAGAATCACCCCCCTTTAAAATAATCACATTTTGTTGCTTTGCAGCCTGAAATGAAGATGGACACAGTTTTTGTATTTACAGTATTTACTCAGTGCAGCTTGTAAATACAGTACAAGCTGTGCAACTTAAATATAACACCGACATGTCAGAAAAAAATAAATATAAAAAAAACAGAATCACTGAGTTAGAAAAAGGATCACCTGTTTGTGTCAAGATTTTGTTGAACACCCTTTTGCTTTAATTACAGCCTTTAGTCGGTTGAGATACGTCTCTACTAACTTTGCACATCTAGACTTTGCGATATTGGCCCTCTTTTCTTTGCAGAACTGCTCGTTAAATTTCAGTTAAATTGATGGTGAACGTTTGTGGACTGCAGTCTTCAAGTCATTCTACAGATTTTCAGTGGGGTTTAAGTCTGGGGTCTGACTAGGTAAAGCAAGGACATTCACCTTTTTCTTCTTCAACCACTGTGTGCTCAGTTTTGCTGTGTGCTTTGAGTCATTGCCATGTTGAAAGGTAAACCTTCTTCCCATTGACAACGTTTTGGCAGAGAACAGCAGATTTTCCTCAAGAATTTGATGTTATTTTGCCCCATCCATTTTTCCTTCTATCCTGACAAGTGCTGCAGTCCCTGCTGCAGAGAAAAACTCCCATAACAAGATATTCCCACCTCCATGCTTTACTGTAGGAATGGTGTTATTTGGATGGTGAGCTATATTGGATTTCCACCAGACATATCATTTGGTGTTGAGGCCAAATAATTCAGCAATTATTACAATAATTTTAGTCTCAGCTGCCTCATAATCTTTAAGGTGCGTTTTGGCAAAGCTCAGTCATAACTGCATGTGGTTTTTCTTGAGGAGTGGCTTTTTCATTCAATCCTCCAAAACAAGCCACATTTGTTGAGAATTTGTGATATTGTTGTCACATGCACACAATGAGCACTCTTTGTCATAAATTCCTGCAACTGCTTCAGAGTTGCTGTAAGTCTCTTGGTAGCCTCTCTGACCAGTTTCCTCCTGCCTCTTTCATCCAGTTTGTAGCGACATCCTGATCCAGGGAGGCTCTGTGTTGTACCAAATACCTTCCACTTCTTAATAATAGACTTTACTGTGCTTCTAGGCATTGATAAAACTTTTATTTTTTTTTTGTATCCAGTTGGAACAAAAGTGAATTCTACATAATAGCACACATACATCACTCACTCAGATGTCTAGTTCATGTTGTGATGTGCTCATCTGCAATACTTATCTAAGATTTTCCTATCAGATGTTAAATAGACATATTTAGTAAGCATCTTTAAGATCTATATGGTTTAGAATGTAAATTCACTTTGGAGATGTACGTGTGCTTACTGGAGCTCCTCTGTTCGCTATGTATGCAATATGTAATAAAACTATACTATACTGTCTAGTGTCTTTACACCTTTAACAATTCAACAGTTTAATCCACAGTAGCTCAACAAATGCAATTTTAACACAAGGAACCATGTTTTTGGTTTCTAATACTCACATTTTAAAGACACCCGCATCACTGTTTTCCGCTGTGTTTGATTATGACATACCCTCTCCCGTGGCCTCCTGGGATAGAAAAATATCCATCAGATGAGAACTTCAGAATGTGGGCTGAAGCGGTAGGACATCCGGGGATTTCTCGTCTACTCTTTTATGAATACTGAGTTTTCGGACATACACTCTTCAAGTACTGTTTTCTCCTACACTGTAAAAGATGACCGTGAATTTAACGGTAAAAGACTGTAAAAAATCATGTGACTTTCTCATCACCACCTGGATTTGGTGGTTATCAGTGTATTACAAAGGTACAAAACAGATTTCAGTACTTCAATAGGTTGGTATATTAACATTATATCAGTTAATGAAATTACGGTATTTAACTGTAAATTTAAGTTAAAACCGTAAAACCTAAAACGTTGTTACCGTATTTTTTACGGTAAAATTCCGGCAACCACAGTGGCCGATTTTTTACCGTATATTTTACGGAATTATTTTTACAGTGTACTATATAGTATGAAAGTAGGCATATTCAGACACAAATGCCTAGTTCAGTCATGAAACTCTAACGTGCCGCTGATTGGTCGCCACGCAGCCGGTACACCAACCAATCAGCTTTTTCCTTTCAATCTAGACTCTCCTATATATTCCGCAGCAGCGTAGCAGATCTAGTCCGCCAAAACCAAACTATAATATGTACATTCATATTCTAATAAATATTTTGTTTATCTCCGAGAGTTGTCATGACTGAAATGCCTAGTTCAGTCATGAAACTCTAACGTGCCGCTGATTGGTCGCCACGCAGCCGGTACACCAACCAATCAGCTTTTTCCTTTCAATCTAGACTCTACTATATATTCCAGTCTGACCAGGTAGCATTAGACTGCGCGCTCGCTTTCCCTCCTCCTCCCCTACGCACCACCTGTCTAGATCTGCTACGGGATATTTCATCAAACAGCTAATCCCATGTGGGGGAGTCTTATGCTGCAGGTAGCAGCTAAGTTTCATTCTCTCTGTTTATTGTGGTTAGCAGAGCAGTGTGTTCTGCCTGCCGTCGCAGCAGCAGCAGCGTAGCAGATCTAGTCCGCCAAAACCAAACTATAATATGTACATTCATATTCTAATAAATATTTTGTTTATCTCCGAGAGTTGTCATGACTGAACTTAAGTATACGCATGTATACTTAAGTATGGTTGACAACCATATAAACATTCACCGTGCTAGATAGCTTGCTGATGATTCTGGAATTTCGGTCAAATACATGCTTATTTCACTGTTTATAAAACATATAATATGTATCAATGATTGTTCACATATAGCCTATAAATATGCACTACTTTAGCGACAAGACAAGGTGATGTATTTGTTGTGGAAAAAAATAATAAATAATAGCACTGACAGTGGCAATTGTTGTCCCCTTGCACCCCTTACACCCCTCCACCATGTTTAAAGTTTATGGCCCGCCCAACTCAGAAACTTGGGTATCACAAGTTTCCCAGTAGTAAATACGACTTGAGAGACCATTCACGTCCAATTTCCGATTAGGAAACTCATAATTACGATTATTCAGATAGAACGTGAAGGCAGCATAAGTCTATGAGAACAGTCTGGGTGATTCTCAGCCAGAGTGAAATCACCTGAAAAGGGGCGGTTATCCACAGATCGTGACTTGACGATGATTGGACTATACTGTATATCCAGAGGCAGAACTAACAGTCTAGAACATTTAGAACAGTGACCGCTATGGCTGAATGTGATAGAAAGAAATCCCTCCCTTTCGCACTTTGGTGGTGCGTCGCCCATTTCGTTCTAATGAAGAAATCGCCACTGTATAATATATATTGTTGTGTAATATGCATATGAATACAATTACCCTGCCTCATTGTTTGATGTATTATAAGTTTCTTGTGCAATGAAACGTGCAATACCCAACTATCTATACTTATATTTATTATACGTATGTTATTTATTTAATATATCTTTAATCTATCCACGTTCCCTTGCATAATTTGTCTATAGCACATTTGTACATACAATATACTGTTTACTGTCTCTTTGTCTATTGTGTATTGTTTTTTACATATTTATTTTGACTCACTTATTTTTTATTTTGTTATCTGTGTCTTGTCACTTGTCAAACTGTCTGTGTACTGGAAGCTTCTGTCACCAAGACAAATTCCATGTGTGTGTAAGCACACTTGGCAATAAAGCTCTTTCTGATTCTGAAATGTGACCCTGGACCACATTTGTCTTAAGTGTCAGTTTTTCAAAATTGAGATTTATACACCATCTGAAAGCTGAATAAATAAGCTTTCCATTGATGTATGGTTTGTTAGGATAGGACAATATTTGGCCGAGATACAACTATTTGAAAATTGTCCAAATGAAGTCTTTAGCAATGCATATTACTAATCAAAAATTAAGTTTTGATATATTTACGGTAGGAAATTTACAAAATATCTTCATGGAACATGATCTTTACTTAATATCCTAATGATTTTTGGCATAAAAGAAAAATCTATAATTTTGCCCCATACAATGTATTTTTGGCTATTGCTACAAATATCCCCCAGCGACTTAAGTTTTGTGGTCCAGGGTCACATATTATGTCTAATGTGTATTATATTGTTTATTTCCTGGAAAAACCTCATATGTGCAATTATGTAACTGCTGAATTGGTATTGTATTTATAATGCAATGCATTTAACATTTATATGATGTATTACAGTATTAAAAAAAGTAATACTGTGAGTGTTAGTCTGGAGAGCATTGCAAAGTTATATGTGTGTGCAGAAACGGCGGTACAATGTTGAATTCAAGGTCAAAGAGATAAGGAAAAGAGCGCTTTATTTAAAAACTTTATTAAGAATATGTTTTATTGAGAAAAAGACAAGACACTGTTTGTTATTAATGCTTTTTATTGGAAATGTGGTTTATTAAGAAAATAGAGTAGATAGGAAGAAGCATGCATTAGAAAGAGAAAGAGGGGAGAGTGCTTACCAAGAAGTAATAGTTGCAGGACGAGACGCAGAGAGCAGAAGCGGAGTCTGAAGGAAGGAGAAAGAAGAGATAACGCTAGGCTATTTAAAGACACTGAGGGCGTTCCCAGTCTGGATGACCTAATTTGGGGAGGTCACTAGTTTAAATATCCGTGATGACGACAGTGACATTAGATGCTGCTTCGGGACAACCTGAAGAGCTTCTCGGGCACCAGAACCATCACTGTTACTGCCTTGAGCAAAGAACTTTTTGATATTTATACTTTTTTTAATACTTGTATACAGTAGTTGTAAAATACTCGTACTGCTAGAGATAATAATTGCAATAAATAAATTATTTATATAACAAAGTCTGCCTCTCGTGACATTGATTTATAAGCCAGAACAAACCATGGAGAAGTCTTCGGTCCGAATTTGTAAGTATTTTAAAGTGCTTATAATTTTGATCCGATTCAACTTACTTACCTAACCTGAAAATAATAAGGTGAAGGTGTTTAAATACACAACGTAAAACTATAATAATTATATAATTTCCTAAATTTCCAGGTCACTGCTTAGTCCTATTTGAAGTTATCCTAACAAGAGTAGAAAGGCAGTTTTTTCAGCATATTTAATAAATTAACTGTATTCTGAAGCACAGTCTAAAAAACTTAAATGAGATATTTGAAAAATTAGAGAACACTTACAGATACCTCCAAGTTATTGGTGTTAATCTGGCACCTGGTGCTAATTTCCTTAATTATATGAAAAACTCTATTTAACTGGCAGCATTCCTCCAATTTTTACTGAGATTGCAAGATAGCAGTGTCATGGTTTGGGGGATGATTTCTGTAGCAGGAGTTGGGCCTCTTATACAGCTACATGGCAGGGTGAATGCAAATGTTTATCATAACCTCCTTCAGCAACATGTAGTTCCTTCCCTGCAAGCATCTCCCAATCAGCCTGCAATTTTCGTGCAAGACAATGCCCCTGTCACACTGTAAAATGGATAAAGCAGTTCCTTGAAGCTAAGAACTATGAAATAATGAAATGGTCGGCCCAGAGTCCTGATCTAAACCTGATTGAAAATCTCTGGAAAATCCTTGGCGAAAAGGTTATGGCTAAGAAACAACACTACAGTTACCAAACTATGGAAGAAGAGTGGACCAAGATCACAGCAGCGCAGGGTGAGATACTAGTGATGTCCTGCGGCCACAGATGTGCTGAAGTCATTCAAAGCAGGGGCCTCTACAATTCCTGGTAATCTTTGACAGCTGTAATCCTCCAAAATTTTAGTGTAATCTTTTTTCGTGCTACAGTGGTTACTGTTCTCTAATTTTGGTCACTGTGTTTCCCCAAAATAAATAAAAAATCATAAAATAAATAAAATAAAAGGAATTTAAAATAACATCAATCAAAATAAGACACTTACTATATATATATATATATATATATACATACATTTGTTTGCCTGCATATCATGTGACCACTAACCATTGTCAGAACTGTGAACATCCAAATGTTACATAATTATTAACTTATTATCTTAAAAAGTAAATATATTAGGTGAAAGAGGTTCAGATGACAAAAAAAAAAGTTTGGGAATCCCCGCATTACATGTAAATAAGAAATAATGTGAATTTGTGCACTTTAATGTGTTTAAAAGACAAAAGCCTTCCAAAGACATAGTGATACATGGTTAAATACTAATCAAAAATTAAGTTTTGATATATTTACGGTAGGAAATTTACAAAATATCTTCATGGAACATGATCTTTACTTAATATCCTAATGATTTTTGGCATAAAAGAAAAATCTATAATTTTGCCCCATACAATGTATTTTTGGCTATTGCTACAAATATCCCCCAGCGACTTAAGTTTTGTGGTCCAGGGTCACATATTATGTCTAATGTGTATTATATTGTTTATTTCCTGGAAAAACCTCATATGTGCAATTATGTAACTGCTGAATTGGTATTGTATTTATAATGCAATGCATTTAACATTTATATGATGTATTACAGTATTAAAAAAAGTAATACTGTGAGTGTTAGTCTGGAGAGCATTGCAAAGTTATATGTGTGTGCAGAAACGGCGGTACAATGTTGAATTCAAGGTCAAAGAGATAAGGAAAAGAGCGCTTTATTTAAAAACTTTATTAAGAATATGTTTTATTGAGAAAAAGACAAGACACTGTTTGTTATTAATGCTTTTTATTGGAAATGTGGTTTATTAAGAAAATAGAGTAGATAGGAAGAAGCATGCATTAGAAAGAGAAAGAGGGGAGAGTGCTTACCAAGAAGTAATAGTTGCAGGACGAGACGCAGAGAGCAGAAGCGGAGTCTGAAGGAAGGAGAAAGAAGAGATAACGCTAGGCTATTTAAAGACACTGAGGGCGTTCCCAGTCTGGATGACCTAATTTGGGGAGGTCACTAGTTTAAATATCCGTGATGACGACAGTGACATTAGATGCTGCTTCGGGACAACCTGAAGAGCTTCTCGGGCACCAGAACCATCACTGTTACTGCCTTGAGCAAAGAACTTTTTGATATTTATACTTTTTTTAATACTTGTATACAGTAGTTGTAAAATACTCGTACTGCTAGAGATAATAATTGCAATAAATAAATTATTTATATAACAAAGTCTGCCTCTCGTGACATTGATTTATAAGCCAGAACAAACCATGGAGAAGTCTTCGGTCCGAATTTGTAAGTATTTTAAAGTGCTTATAATTTTGATCCGATTCAACTTACTTACCTAACCTGAAAATAATAAGGTGAAGGTGTTTAAATACACAACGTAAAACTATAATAATTATATAATTTCCTAAATTTCCAGGTCACTGCTTAGTCCTATTTGAAGTTATCCTAACAAGAGTAGAAAGGCAGTTTTTTCAGCATATTTAATAAATTAACTGTATTCTGAAGCACAGTCTAAAAAACTTAAATGAGATATTTGAAAAATTAGAGAACACTTACAGATACCTCCAAGTTATTGGTGTTAATCTGGCACCTGGTGCTAATTTCCTTAATTATATGAAAAACTCTATTTAACTGGCAGCATTCCTCCAATTTTTACTGAGATTGCAAGATAGCAGTGTTATGGTTTGGGGGATGATTTCTGTAGCAGGAGTTGGGCCTCTTATACAGCTACATGGCAGGGTGAATGCAAATGTTTATCATAACCTCCTTCAGCAACATGTAGTTCCTTCCCTGCAAGCATCTCCCAATCAGCCTGCAATTTTCGTGCAAGACAATGCCCCTGTCACACTGTAAAATGGATAAAGCAGTTCCTTGAAGCTAAGAACTATGAAATAATGAAATGGTCGGCCCAGAGTCCTGATCTAAACCTGATTGAAAATCTCTGGAAAATCCTTGGCGAAAAGGTTATGGCTAAGAAACAACACTACAGTTACCAAACTATGGAAGAAGAGTGGACCAAGATCACAGCAGCGCAGGGTGAGATACTAGTGATGTCCTGCGGCCACAGATGTGCTGAAGTCATTCAAAGCAGGGGCCTCTACAATTCCTGGTAATCTTTGACAGCTGTAATCCTCCAAAATTTTAGTGTAATCTTTTTTCGTGCTACAGTGGTTACTGTTCTCTAATTTTGGTCACTGTGTTTCCCCAAAATAAATAAAAAATCATAAAATAAATAAAATAAAAGGAATTTAAAATAACATCAATCAAAATAAGACACTTACTATATATATATATATATATATATACATACATTTGTTTGCCTGCATATCATGTGACCACTAACCATTGTCAGAACTGTGAACATCCAAATGTTACATAATTATTAACTTATTATCTTAAAAAGTAAATATATTAGGTGAAAGAGGTTCAGATGACAAAAAAAAAAGTTTGGGAATCCCCGCATTACATGTAAATAAGAAATAATGTGAATTTGTGCACTTTAATGTGTTTAAAAGACAAAAGCCTTCCAAAGACATAGTGATACATGGTTAAATAACTCAGTGATAATTCAAATATAAATGAAAGTGTTCATCAGTAGTTGATGCAATGTTGAAATGTTGAGAAAACACTTCTTAAAATTGAAATGATTATTGTAAATATAGTGGTCAAGTGCTATATGGCCTCTCAATTTTCTGTGTAATTAGAGATACCTGACTAGTTACTGGTCTGTGTGGGAATGTCCACAAAACTGGAAGACTTTTTCAATGTATATTAGCGTTAGGCTATTTCAGAAAGGACATTTTAAATGTAAAAGATAAAAATGATGAATTAGGGAGAATCAATAAATTATGAATAATTTATTGCTATTGTGTGAATAATATATAATCATGTAATCAATAAAAATATAACTTTTTCAAGTATTTTAAAATGTAATTTAATCTAATTACAAGTACTTAATTTTTGGAATCTGATTACGTAATCCAGATTACATGTGATCAGTTACTACCCATCTCTGTATATATATATATATATATATATATACACACACACACACACAAAATTATTTGCACATAATAAATAATTATATATAAAAACAAATCATAAATATATTTAAAAAGCAGCGCCTCTAAAATTCTATTAAAAAGCAATTTTAAAAAACTACAAATTGACATCATGACTGAAGTTATACTGCATTTTTTTAAAATTACACTCATTAAGAAAGTAACAAATTCTGTATAGATTTATGATTTTACAGTAGCAAACTAACACTGCACTGGCATCCATAAAACCTTTCCATTGCAAAAAAAAAAGTCGAAAAATGTTCATTAGGAATAAATCATTAGGAACATAAATCAAAAATATTATAGAATACAAATGATTGTTTTTTGTCCAGCAGTGTATTTTATTTCTTAGCCAATTAAAAGACATAAGAAAATATGTTTTTGTCAATTAGAAAAAACATACATAAATATTATTATTATTATTATTATTACATTTGACATTTCTGTCCCCCTCACTTCTGAATTGATTGCTACATTCCTGCCCTGTAACATAACTGAATATAAAACTTCTGCTATATGCTGTGTTATTTTCATTTTAGGGATTTATTTGGTGGGAAAGGGGCCAAAATGGCTCTTTTGAGTTGAAGGTGGCAGACCCCTGTTCTATGGCATCACTGTGAAAACCCCCTTTTGGAAGCTTTACTTTTAAGTGTACGGTATAATTACAGTTATTGTGTGGTTATAAGATTTTGCAGATGCTTTTCTATTCATGCAGCTTGCATTGTTTACTACAGGGACTGCCCCAATGAGGTCTGGTGCTTTACGAACATGCAAAATGGGAGTCTTACTAAATCACTTTATGAATCAGTTCTTCAAGAATTCAAACCCGCAACTTTCAGATTACTAAGACCTCTTGAACCACTAAAATACCGGCAGCCCTGCATGTTTCTAGGGGCTTGCAGAATGTGACAACTGATATTTGGGTCGGACAATGGCTGAGATTTTATTT
>NW_015662256.1:16044-18544 GCF_001515625.1 Sinocyclocheilus rhinocerous | reverse complement strand
AATGGTTGCAGGTTCCTTTTATTTGTTTTCGGTTCAGACAGAAGCTGCAAATAGAATTTAACGATACAATAAACAGATAAATGTAACTTTTAAGCCATTTGTGATTATTTACATATGTATTTCATATATATGTATTTCAGACTTATTGAATTGTTTCTGCTGGTTTCTGGATGTGTGAATGCGAACACAACTTACACAACTAGATTTAACCTAGTTATGAGATTTGGAGATTTGGCCACCAGCGCAGGACTAATGCTAACAGCATAGGTGTTCAGTAGCACAAAACCCCTATCACGATTAGCATTAAACCTGAACTGGGACGCTTCAGAGCCGCTATCACGTCATTATCTGGAGCAGAACCTGTTGAGAAGAAAACAAACTAAATCAGATTGACCATAAATCACATTATTCTAATCCTTTTCATGATGCATTTCTAAAACCTTGAATTATGACAATAAAAGCAAACTGTCTGTTCATTTAGAGTCAATCCTAAAACTACATTTAAATAATGTGGTCAACATCATCTCCATTGCCCACACATCCAATTCAGAAAGGTGACGATCTGTGACCTTTAAACGCTGGTAACACTGAGTCACATATACATCCATTTCTGCTCCATCTCCATTCTTTGCTCTCATTCCCTGTTTTTAACGGTTATCTGGAGTCCATCTGTCTCAAGTATCACTGGCTGATATAGATGCCATTTCGATATGTAAAAACACAAACTTTAACAGAAGGAAGGAAATGCAGAAGCCACAGCATCATGTGGTTTTCTTCAGAGCTCTGAAACACATTTACCTATTTGATTTCCTTCCTTGTTCTGTTGATATATTCCTCCTTGACAACTGCCAATCCTCTGGTTTGTATCGTGAAAAGCGCTGTACAAACTTGAATTGAATTGGTTTGGTCTGCTGGTTTTAGTTGAGAGCCGTTTCTGCACATCTTTGAGATATTCCATTCATTTTAAACAGATCTGATTGACTTTCTGTCTCTGTCTCGCATCTTTCTCTCTAAGCAACGCTACTGAGGCTTATATATACACTGTACTTTAGCAAGAAGTGACTCATGTGAAACCCCCTCCAATGGAAATTACGAAGGGGAAAAGTGTGATCAGACTATCTATGCAAATTAAACAGTGTTTAGAAAGGATTCAAATCAGTAGTTCACGTTATAAAATCATATCTAGGAAATCAAAAGCATTACTGGGAAGTTGCTGCTTGTTTTAATAATAGTAAAACTATGATTAGGGATTTTCTAAGATTGAGTTCTGTTGATTTTCGGTTGTAAATGAAAACAGCATTAACATTCAGGATGAAAAGTTGATGATAATAATAATGACAGGTAACAATCATTCATGTATTATACACCTGAAAGACAAAATACATAGTCACATCATTTTGGATATGTTTTATTCATATCCAAAACACAGATACAGCTTAGAGGAAGGATTTAGTGTTTGTGTTGTACATTCATTTATCTATATTTGCTATCTCATATTCAGTTAAATTCCACTTATATTGTCTGTATATTTTTCTAGATTTGATCTTCATCAATAATCATTGATGATGGTGATTATTTCAGTTGGCATGAGTCAATCAGGGTTTTTCACCCTTTGGGCTAAACCCTTTAATCACTAAATGACTGTCTCATGCAATTTTTCCTTAGATGACTTAGATGACCTGCTAAAAGGGATAGTTCACCCAAAAATGAAAATTACCCCATGTTTTACTGCCCCATCCTTACTGAACTGTGTAAGATTTGATTGTGTACATACAGTATGAAGCAACACATTTCACACAATTTTGTCTTATTTATTAATATTGTAACACTCAAATTCAAACGTGTGTATATATATATAGGCAGGGCTCGAATTGAGGGGGGGTGCGGGGGGATGGCATCCCTCTGGTTGAAAAAAAATGACAAAAAGCATCCCCTCAGTAAAATCACCATCCCCCCTTACCATCCACTTTGGATTAATAATGTGTATTATGTAAAACAAATGAAATGAATGAAATGTTAAAATTATCTACTTAAAGCGCAGGTCATATGGGTTTTCGAAAAATATCTTTTGTAAGGTGATCTTACGCATAAGATCAATCATTTGCTCTCTGTAACGTTGTTTAAACAGAGTGTGTACGACGTCTTTTTCAGGACACGTTTTCCCCGCGGCGCAGAAGCACTCCAGTTGCTCATTCGCAGCAGTGCCAGTAGTGTCAGACATCTTTTTCAGAATTCGATTCGTTCGCAAACTCCTATTCGATAATGTTGTAGCCGTTTCCTAGAATCTGGATTGACTGTTTTAATCCACGACGGTCCAGGCAACGCTTTGAATTTCTGGTTGAATTTCTGGAAAAATTGCAGAGTGCTTCAGGATCAAAATTGGATTGTTGAAGCCGATTCTGTCGGCCCGTGTAGATAACATTTTGATCAATAAGATTTATCCAACATGGTTCACAGATCTAGGAAAAGTAGGCAATAACTGCAGAGTTTATGAGCACGG
>NW_015662256.1:13855-15836 GCF_001515625.1 Sinocyclocheilus rhinocerous | reverse complement strand
GAAATATTGTCCTCTAACATGACAGCGAAAACTAGGAAACAAAGCGCAAGGCCTAGCAATTACGAGTAGATAGGGAAATAAGAGTGGTGAAACATAAAATTTCATAGTGTAACCCTATGAAAAACTTTGTGGTTTACAGTTCACTACGGCGTGACGATTCCTAGCGCGGTAGCGCTTTTAAACACTAGGATAAGGTCAAGAAAATCTAGCAATTTTAGGCGTACTTACCAGGGATCAGTCTGTGAAAGAGTTAGAACAAGCATTTGTGTTTGTGTTGTTAGACCATATTGGCTCTATAAAGATTTGTACGTTTATATTCATTTATGAACGCTTACAGAATTTGTCTTAGTGACATTCAATGGAATGTTTTATTAAAAGATAACGCCGAGGACTGTTTGAGTAACACTCTGTCAAGTGATCGCCCAACTACCGGAAACCTGTAACTTTATTATGATTATTTAAAAATACATATAAGCTTCACACTTTTGTAACTGACTAATATTTAAGCTTAACAAACATTTAAGACAATTAAGAGATGTTAAAAGCTGCTGGCCACATGATTTCTTAAAGCCAGACGTGACAACGCGCAGTTACAATCGTACCTGTTTCCTGGAACAAAACTAAAAGGCGGACGCCTGAATCACAAAGACTGAATAAAACGGACTGAATCATCGCTTTCGCTTAAAACAACTGATTTATTAAAGTCGTGTTTAGAGACGGGTACAAAGAGAATAGTGTTTCCACACCGTCTTCAACTTGTAACTTTATGTGCTCTAAATGAAATAGATGTACATGTAACAGAGAAAAAGTAAGATTGAGGCCTTGTGTGTGCCCCCTTTGTAGACAGACCAGAAGAAGCTCTAAAGTACATCACAATCTCAGTTTAAACACTCTCTTGTAGAAGGACTTTCCTTTAATTATCGTATACTGTATTTTTGTTCATGTTTTCCTGCGAACACTCGTGGCATGTTTGACCACAATGACAAAGGTATTCAGCTAGTGGGATTCAGCTAGTGGGGCAGACCATCAAAATAAACATTAAAACTTTCACAAATATAGTTTAGAAGAGATGATTTCAGTATTAGCTGTATCAGTATTAGTATTATCAGTATTAGCAAACATAATTCCTGTATAATATTATGGTTCTTAATTGCGATCACATTACAACAAGGTGTGTCATGGTTCCTCTAGAAAATCTGACAAAAGCTGACAAAACATATCCTAAACGTAATATCAATTTAGTCAAACAGTCTCAAGTAGGGAGTAATTTTTTGAATTTTCATTTATTTCTATAAACACTGAATGCTGACGGCTCTTAGAGAGAAGGCCTCACCTGCAGTCATAGTAATGACATATACAGTCATACCATAAATGAAATAGGAAAAAAGTGCATAAGATGCATAAAATGCAAGTGATTATGTTGGGTGTTGCAATGTCTGAGCTACGTTATCTGGAAAGATAAACTGTTGCTACTCTGAAAGAAATAAGGTGAAGAACCCTATTATGCATCAAACAAATACATGAAAGATTTGCTATAAACTGCAATCAGCTATATAATATCTAATGTAAATGAGAAAAATCTTATACTGATACTATCTAACAATGCCAAGGTCTCTGAAAGAGGTTTGGATAAGTGATAGTTACATTCTCTGTGGTCGAGTGAGCAGTCCGGTGGCGGTGACTTCATCCACTGGTTGTGCTGGTAATTTCCTACTGCTAAATTCTGAAATATTTTTGATGGTTTTAATTTAAATTTAAAAAAATTAAATGAGGTTTTAATTATTGGACCAAAAACCTCTGCATGTAATAATCTAAAACACTGTCCAACACTTGATGGCTGCTCTGTTAATTCCTCGTCATCAGTTAGGAACCTATGTGTGCTATTTGATAGCAATCTTTCCTTTGAAAACCATGTTTCTAGCATTTGTAAAACTGCATTTTTCCATCATAAAAATATATCTAAATTACGACCTATGCTCTC
>NW_015662256.1:3035-12243 GCF_001515625.1 Sinocyclocheilus rhinocerous | reverse complement strand
CTAACACTTGATGGCTGCTCTGTCAATTCTTCATCATCAGTTAGGAACCTAGGTGTGCTATTTGACAGCAGTCTTTCCTTTGAAAACCATGTTTCTAGCATTTGTAAAACTGCATTTTTCCATCTTAAAAATATATCTAAATTACGACCTATGCTCTCAATGTCAAATGCAGAAACGTTAATTCATGCATTCATGACCTCAAGGTTAGATTATTGTAATGATTTATTGGGTGGTTGCTCTGCGCGCTTAATAAACAAACTCCAGCTGGTCCAAAATGCAGTAGCTAGAGTTCTTACTAGAAACAGGAAGTACGACCACATTAGCCCGGTTCTGTCAACTTTCTACTGGCTCCCTATTGTACAACGAATACCTTTTAAAATCTTGCTAATTACTTATAAAGACCTGAATGGTTTAGCTCCAGATGGTGGATCAGCACCTAGAGATGACCTCTACAGCCCTGAATGTCAGCGGAGACTATGTCAACTAGATGCGCCCCAGAGACAGATCCCCTGCGAAGACCTCATCACCTTGACAACCATCGACACAAGACCACGGGAACCAGACAAGTCCTCTGCACCTGTGTTGCAGGCTGGAATTAAACCACACCATGTTGGTTTCGTCTGGCCAGAGATGCTTTGACACAACCAGTATTGTATAAAACGCTATACAAATAAAGGTTTAAAAAAATTAAAAAATAAATAATGAATGAAGTTGAACAGGAAAGGCAAAAATGAAATATAAACAGGTGCTTAATACTCAAGTACAACTAATCACACAAACTGGTTCACCGAAACGTGCAAAACAGTAATCAGACCCTAATTTTCATTGTTCAAAATGGCCATAAATAAAATATGTACCCCGTTGCAGGCTTGACACGCTGCTGGGGTTCGTTGAGGCACAAAACAGCTTGCCGCTTTGTTCAATGAGCAAACAAAACAAACAGCGGTCTTACCAGCGCTAGTCCGCGACAGCTCTCATGTGACGCACATGCTCCACGAGGGATGTCAGTCCGGGGGAGAGGGAATGCAGATCAATGAACCTGTCCAGCGATGCCAGAGGAACCACTGAGAAGTCCTGGTATCTCAGGGTGCTTACTGTGAGGTATCCAGTTAGTAAGAGAGGCGATACGCGGTAGTCTTCCACCATTGCGAACTCACAAGTCTCTCACGTGCTGAGTAGCTCTGTTTCTTGAGAATCAGCCGCACAGCTCTGTCATCCAACGATCCAAAGGGAAATTTCTATCCCCTCACGTTCAAACAATTTTACACCAACCTTAAATCAGTTCTCTTTTGGACAACTGCCATAGGATGTTTTTTTTACTCTTTAGTTAAACTTAGACACGTTCTATCATACAGCCATCACCTCCTCTTCCCTGTCGTCTCTATCTCCCCATCCACCTGTGCATTCAACCAATCCTGTTGCACCACAACCGGTAAGTACTTATATAACATAACAAATGAACATGCATTTTCTCTTTTCAATCAAAATGATCTTATACATACATTTAGGGGAAAACATTACACATGAAATATAAATATAAAATATTAGAAAATAGTATTTAAGAAATGCTAATTAACCAAATGAATTAAACTGCAACTGGGCTTTACCCTCACCCCTTTAAATGTCTGGTTGTCCTCAAACAGACTTATGAATTACACAATTGTACTGACTTGCGTTTCTTGTGACTAACTTTTTTGTCAATTTGAATAACTACTCCTCTGCGAACAATGGTTAAGGGCTGATCTCTTGACCTCCCTGACTCATCATAGGTGAGTTTAACAACTGGCTTTACTCTCCTTTTTTCTCTTACTGGTTCATTTTCAGATTGTTCACTACTTTCTCCTACCTCGCTTGAGTTTTACAGACTTTCTTCTTCATTTTCTATAGATGAACTGGCTGAACTTGAATCATTGCTTTCTGCATCCTCTTCAGGTAACAAGTTCCCTTCCTCGGTACAACTGTCCTCCTGGATCATGTCCCTTTCTTGGCAAACAGGTTCTGATTGTCTGGGCAATGCATGTTTCTTATTCAGGATCCCTTCCAAATATGAACTAAAGGGTTTTGAAACATTGTACTCAAACTCAGATGAGGTCTCAGAGGTCTCTCTCTTTTATTTCCACTTTGTCTTGTGGCCATCTAACCAGCTTGCCAATGGGTAACAGTTGATCTTGGTGAAGTGTTTTGACTCTTCCATTTCCTGTTTCAGGTTTTACCCAGTAAACAGGTAGGTTTGGGAGTTTTTCACACACTACATAGGTCACTGGACTCCATCTGGTTTGAAGCTTGTGTTTCCCTTTCAAACCTATAGGTTCTTTATCAGTACCCGTTCCCCAGAGCTCAAGGATTGAAATGACACTCGTTTGTCATATGATCTTTTATTTCTCTGATGGAGTTTGTTGGCTTCTTCTGTTGCTAACTGGTAAGCCCGTTTTAGATCTTTTTTCATGTTGCTGACATACTGCGAGTGTGCAACATCATCCATGCCATTGGTGGAAGTTCCAAAGCAGATGTCTTCTGGTAGCCGGGCTTCTCTCCCGAACATCAAGAAATATGACAAGTACCCAGTAGCATAATTTCTGGTACTATTGTAGGCGTGTACGAAGTATGGTATCTGTTGGCTCCAATTTAGTTTTTTCTCAGCACTCAGGGTCCCAAGCATGACTAAGAGGGTATGATTGAACCACTGTAGAACGTGTTGTTCTAGATTTTCTAATACCAAGCAGATTCAGCAACTCCTTTATCAGCCGACTCTCAAAGTCATGGCCCTGATCTGAGTGAATGCGTGCTGGTAGGCCATAATGAATGAAGTACTTCTCGACTAGTATTTTAGCAACAGTGAGAGCTTTTTGTTTCTTGCTGAGAAATGCTTGTGCATAACGTGTGGAGTGATCTTTAATTATTAACACGTTGCTCAAACCTTTTGAGTCTGGCTCCACAGAAAGAAAATCAATACATACCAAGTCCGTCGGTCCACTACACGTGATCTGATGTAATGGGGAAGCACTTTGACATGGACTCTTACGAGCAATGCAAGCTCTATAGTTCTTGATGTATTCTTGCACATCAAGAGACATCTTGGGCCACTATAATCGATTTCTCAAAAGTTCTGTAAGCCTCTCTACCCCAAGATGACATAGATCATCGTGTATGGCTTTGAGCACTACTTCTCAAAACTTTGTAGGTAGCACTAACCGAAAGAATTCTCTATCAGCCTTCTTGGTTACTTGCTGAAGTAGTCCATCCATCATCAGTAGCTTCCCTGCTTCATGTTTCAATGCTACCAACTCAGGATCAGTTACTTTGGCTGGCCACTTGCATTCTTTCAGGGCAGTTATCACCTGTCTCACCGGCGAGTCTTCATTCTGAGCTGTAATGAATTCAGCTCGGGACAACAACTCTAAGGACTTAAGTTCCAACCTGGTGGGATAGGCGTAAACTTCTGGTATCAACTCTGGAGGTGCTCCTAGCTGTTCCACATATTGGTGGTTGGCCTCCATGGACATTTGAGAAATCACTTGCTGACATACAGACACCCGACACAGGTATGTCCTTCCACTTATCAGCTTCATCCTCATCTCCAAACTTTCTGGATGGCAAATCAGCATCTGTGTTGGTATTTCCGGGTCGATACTGAATGTTAAAATCATATGTAGCAAGAGCTGCCAACCACCTGTGGTCTGTTGCATTCAGTTTAGCAGAGGTCAACACATATGTGAGTGGGTTGTTGTCGGTTCTGACCGTGAACTTCGCCCCATACAGGTAATCATGGAATTTGTCCATGACAGCCCATTTCAATGAAAGGAATTCAAGGTGATGGATGGGGTACCTTTGTTCTGCTGGCCTCAACATTCTGCTTGCAAATGCCACTGGTCGCAATCCTTCCGGGTGCTCTTGATATAACACAGCCCTAAGGGCCTTCAAGCTAGCATCCTCGTGGAGAATGTATGGCTTACTGGGATCTGCGAAGGCTAAGACAGGAGCATATGTCAAGCAATAGATAATCTGCTGAAAAGCGGACTTGCAGGATTCATCCCATCTATCACATAAAAGGCTGTGATTCTTTGAAGTAAGTCATAAATTTCCTTTACTGGCTGTTTTTCCTTTTTGTGTTGGCGCATAGCCCTTAGTGAGCTCTGTCAGTGGCCTAACAATGGAAGAGTAATTAGCAATGAACCGACGATAGTATCCACAGAATCCTAAAAAGGATCGCAGGGATTTCAGGTCTGTTGGTTGGGGCCAACTGATCACATTTAAAAAAACAACAAAAAACAAACAAACACTAGCTTTCTATTTTTTCTATTCTATCTACTTGTTTGTCTTTGTGTGTGTGTATGTGTGTGTGTGTGTATTATATATATATATATATATATATGTGTGTGTGTACTGCGTTAGGCTAACCGAGACTTGTCATTTGCACTTATATATTGTTGCTCTTTTGTTAGTTCCTTATTGTGGAAAAAAGCATCTGCAAAATGACTAAATTTAAATGTAAATGAAAAAATCCTAATGGCAAATGAAAGCGTTTTTATCCTCGTCTGCGTCGGCCATGGCTATCTGATAATAACCACTTCGTAAATCGATAACAGAAAACCACTGACTACCTGCTAGACAGTCCAATGCATCATCAATTCTAGGTGTTGTGTATTGATCAGGAACAGTTTGTGTATTCAAGGTTCGGTAATCAATACACATACCATTCTTTTTCCTTGCAATCACGATTGGAAATGCATAGAGGCTTTTTTTTCCCTCTTGGAATTCCTCCCGGAATTCTTTTTTTTTATTATTGTTTTTGTTTCTTTGATTTTTTATTATTATTATTATTATTTTATTTTATTTCTCTAATGAGGAGGACAAGGTTATCAATAATGGTAACAAAAATGATGAATGAATGATTAACTCAATGAAAATTAATAATATTATTTATCTAGTTGCTTACAAAGAAATAAAAGGAGGAAAAAAATCTCACACTAAAGGTCTACTGTTTTTTTCTCGCTTTTCTCCCCCATCATCTCTTCTGTCTTCTAAATTTTACTACCAATAATGCCTCTCCTTCTATAATTTGTCACTATCTAATCATCAGTGTTACAAGAACTGTCTACACTATATCCAAATACATTGTATACACAACTGTATATTATTATTAGTAGTAGTAGTAGTAGTCATAGTAGTAGTAGTAGTATACATCACAACTGTTCGTTAATATTATTGTTACATTTTGTTATTATCTCCCTATCATATAGGCTATTGAAAGGCTGTGGAAAATATCTACACTATACATTCCATGTTTATTCATATATCTCTCTTGGGTTTTTTTGTTGTTGTTGTTGTTGTTGTTGTTGTTTGTTCACTTTTCTGTACTCTGTCTTGTCTACTGTCATTTTTCAATCTATCACCTTAAAAAAAAAAAGGAAATGTTTCAAGATCAGATGAGGTCATGTCTCTGTACAGACGTTGAATGATAGGCAACTTTCACTTATATAAAACATCTAATAACAAAAAAAAAAGTAAATGCATAGGGGCTGCGGGATTCTTTAATGATACCAGCAGTCAGGAGGTCTTGGAGATGTTTCCTAACATCATCTATGTCTAGCTAGACGCCTAGAGTGTTCTCGAAAGGGTTGTGAATCTGAAAGCCAGATGTTATGCTCTACTCCCTTAGCAAGTCCTACATCCCATTCATGAAGAAAGAATACTTTGGTTCTTCTGCTCAACTTCTGTTGCAGTCTCTCCATCCATTCTTCTGGAATGGGTGAATCTCCGAAGTTAAACAGTTTTGGATTAATCTCCTTGTCACAAATTTCTCTCACAGGAAAAAAAGACTGACGGGGTCTGCTAAGTACCCAAGTAAGTAACCAAGGACAGTCCCTACAGGAATGGTCACTTCTTTCATTGATTCGTTCTGCACCCGTACGAGTAACCAACTGGTTTCCACTGCATCACTTGGGACTATGACGGTTTGCACTAACACTCCAGCTGGAAGTGAAGTCACAGAAAACGCGTCCATCATCAGTACTGTTTTCCGATGACTCTGTCATTTCCACTTTACATTTTGCACAGCACTCATCTCTGGGTGAAAGAGTCTTGGGTGGTGGACCCAGCCACTTCAGACATCCAACAGCCTCATCAATGTCAAACGGTACAGTACCTGTCTCACCAAATGGTATCTCCTTCTCAGAGGGGGGCCCAACTTGAATACCCAGGGTGTGTGCAATGTCTGTCCCTGTTGTCTCTTTGCATAATTGAGCCAAGCGGGTGAAGAGACTGGCATTTGTGCCGATGATCACCACAGTCTGGTCAGGGCTTGTAGGACCAGGACAAATCAGTGCCAGAACTGAAAGACTTTTGACCCACCCGTGGCTTTCTCTGGGAATTCAATGTTCACTACTACATACCCAATACATGGATAACTGGAGTCACTTAAACCCCATACAGTCAAACCGGATACAGGATGGATTGGAACCTCTTGCAGGTATTTTCTGTACCACTTCTCAAAGATAATATTCACTTGGGACCCACTGTCCAATAAAGCAGATCATGGCCATCCATTTACACGCAACTGTAGAGGGGGGTCCTATCAGTCCTTCTGGAATTTGCATCCCACCAATGAAGATAACAGCATTCTTCTTCGCTGAACAGGAAGTAGTACTCTTTTCTGTTCCTAAAGGCACTTCTTTTTGTCCCCATTTCATCTTTCTTTTTGTCCAAATCAGTTTTTGAATGACTTTGTCCTTATTCTCAGGATTTTGACATCTTGGGGCTATATGCCCATCTTCTCCACAGTTGTAGCAAAACCACTCTTCGGACTCTGGGTACTGCTGTCTTGGACTTACCAGTGGTTTCTTTGGTGTAGTGACATGGGCTCACTGACTCATTCTTGCTCTGTGTGTGTGTGTGTGTGTGTGTGTTGCCGGTGATCAGCGATAATCAGCTAATTAGCGCCAGCTGTGGCTTATCAGCTCAGCTATTTAATGTCTGTGCTTTCCGTCCTGTGTTGTCAGATCGTTGGTGTTGTTGCCGTGTTAATTTGAGTCTCTCTGTTCCTGGCTGATTCCTGTGGATTCTGTCTCTTCTCCCTCGTGGAACTCGCCGCATGGACCTTTGAGGAATCGGCGGCCTATTTGAGTCCCTGCGCTGACAAGAGTGACTGTTGGCTTTCCTGTCTACTTTACTCTTGCCTTCTTTCTTGTTGGGACTTCATTTTTTCACATTTGCTACTGAATCCTTATTTTTTCCCCCATGACAGAACGATCTGACCACATTATGGATTCAGCGAATGCTACTGATCTGCAAAATTTTTTATTGAACAACAACGCACGCATGGACCGTCAGGAGGAGCAAATGCTAGCTACGGGACGGGCTGTGCAAGCCTTGGTAGTGCAGGTGTCCGAGCTCACTACCCAGCTGCAACAGCTGAGGTTACCCACTGCGTCACCCCCGCTGCCAGTTCCCTCTACGTCAACAGGCATCGGACGTCAGCATGAGCCACGTCTACCCACACCAGAGACATATGCTGGTGAGCCTAATCACTGTAGAGCATTTTAAACTAAGTGTTCTATGTTCTTTTCTCTCCAACCCTTGACATTTTCTACAGAACAGTCTAAAGTGGCTCTAGTTTTGACACCGCTGTCAGGACGCGCAGCTCTGTGGGGGACGGCAGTGTGGGAGAATCAACATCCCTGCTGTTCCTCGTTCCAGACTCTCTCTGAGGAGATGAGACGGGTCTTTGATCGTGCGGTTGCGGGTCGTGAGGCCGCACGCATGTTGGCCGAGCTACGGCAGGAGAACAGGACCGTCTCTGACTATTCCATCGAGTTCCGGACCCTGACGGCTGAGTGCAAATGGAACAAGGAGGCGCAGTGGGACATGTTCCTGCATGGGTTGGCTGACCGTATCCAGAAGGAGATTTTTACAATGGCTCTGGTCTTGATGGACTGATCGATTTAGCTCTTCGTGTTGATGCACGTCTTCAGCGTCGTGATCAACGAGCCCGCTACACTCTGATGTCGGAACTTCCTGTGCTCTCCGCTGCCAACTCCGGTAATACAGTCAGTCCAACATCCGATCAGGAACCCATGCAGGTGGGTAGAGCTCGGTTTCCCGGGAGGAGAGGGACCGTCGGAGAGCAAAGGGACTCTGCTTATATTGTGGCGCAGAGGGCCACATCCTGGTTCACTGTCCAGTAAAAGGCCAAGCCCGACAGTAGAACCGAGGTTACTGTCGGTTGGATTATCCTTGGGGAAATCCTCGTCCACAACTCTCCTCCCGGTAAGACTACAATGGGCAGCCAATTACTCTCCTCCCGGTAAGACTACAATGGGCGGCCGGATTCCACAATTGCCAAGCCCTGTTGGATTACGGGGCAGAGGGTAATCTCATGGATTACAGCCTGGCATCACGCCTTCAGATTCCTATAGTTCCCCTCAGTAAGAGAATCTCGGTCAGCGCACTCAATGGACATACCCTTCCCAGTATCACACACACTACTGGACCTATCACCCTCATTACTTCAGGGAACCATTCTGAGGAACTCACACTTCTGCTCACGGAGTCCCCTCTGGCTCCTATCATCCTTGGCCATCCCTGGCTGGTGCACCACAATCCGAGGGTGGATTGGGGCCATAATTCTATCTCGGCATGGAGTGACTCGTGTTATGCTTCCTGTCTCATGTCTGCTTGTTCGTCTGTGTCTTCTTCTGTGTTGCAGAATGAGCCGGTGAATCTGTCTAACGTGCCCGAGGAGTACCTCGACCTGAAGGAAGTGTTCAGTAAGTCCCGGGCTGCTTTTCTTCCTCCGCAAGTGTTCAGTAAGTCCCGGGCTGCTTCTCTTCCTCCGCATCGTCCCTATGACTGTGCCATAGATCTAGTGCCAGGTACGTCTCCGCCTAAGGGCAAGTTATATTCGCTTTCTGTTCCAGAAAGGGAGGTCATGGAGAAATACATTTCTGAATCTCTAGCAGCCGGACTCATTCGCTCTTCCTCTTCTCCCGCTGGGGCAGGGTTTTTTTTCGTGGCCAAGAAGGACGGTTCCCTGCGACCGTGCATTGATTACCGAGGGCTGTACAACATCACGGTAAAGAATACTTACCCTTTGCCGTTGATGTCTTCAGCCTTCGAGTGGTTGCAGGGAGCGTCCATTTTCTCCAAATTGGATTTGCGCAATGCTTATCATTTGGTCCACATAAGGGAGGGGGATGAGTGGAAAACCGCG
>NW_015662256.1:0-1170 GCF_001515625.1 Sinocyclocheilus rhinocerous | reverse complement strand
ATTAGGTACTTATACTATATTGACTGGGTTAAATGTAATTGCATTTCTAAAAAGAGACTAAAATACAATTTTCATTGACTAAAACTAGACTAAATGTCATCAGTTTTCGTCGACTAAAACGACTAAAATGCTCAGACTTTTAGTTGACTAAAACTTGACTAGACTAAAAAGAGTATGAACGTGACTAAAACTAATAAAAACTAAAATGACAGTTTCACACAAAGACTAGACTAAAATTAAAACAGGCTGCCAAAAACAACACTAGGTAGGAGCGGTTCTATCCCAGTGCTCTTCCTCGGACGAAAAGATGCATCCTTGAGCGTTTTTTTTTTTCTCATCGCTTATCACCTGCCGAACGTAACTATGACATTGGTAACAAGAGAGTTGCTGGCAGTCAAGTTAGCGCTGGAAGAGTGGCGTCATTGGTTAGAGGGTTCGGGGGTACCTTTTATTGTCTGGACCGATCATAAGAACCTCGAGTATATCAGGTCCGCCAAACGACTTAACTCCAGGCAGGCTCGGTGGGCACTTTTTCGGTCGCTTTGACGCCAAGGAGACAGCGGTTACTGTCGTTGATCACGTCTTTCGCATTCATGGCCTCCCGATGGACGTGGTTTCCGACAGGGGACCCCAGTTTGTTTCCAAATTTTGGAAGGAGTTTTGCAGATTACTGGGGGCGAGTGTCAGTCTGTCCTCTGGTTTCCATCCGCAGAGCAACGGCCAAACGGAGCGGGCCAACCAGGATCTTGAGAGAACGTTGCGATGTTTGGTTACTCAGAATCCTTCCTCCTGGAGCCAACAACTCTCATGGGTGGAGTACGCACACAACTCGTTACCAGTGTCATCCACGGGCCTATCTCCGTTTGAATGTAGCTTAGGGTACCAGCCACCTATTTTTCCCAGTCTGGAATCCGAAGTCGCGGTCCCCTCTGCTCACGCCTTCGTCCAGAGGTGTCGTCGCACTTGGAAAAGAGCCCGAGAGACTCTTCTCCAAGTGAGGACGCGCACCAAGGCTCAGGCCGATCGCCACCGGTCGAAGCCTCCCGTTTACGTCGTTGGTCAAAAGGTGTGGCTTTCCTCCAAGAATATTCCTCTCCGATCCGTTTGTAATAAACTAGCTCCCAGATTTATTGGCCCATTTACTGTCACTAAGATTCTTAGCCCGGTGGC
>NW_015662255.1:0-1218 GCF_001515625.1 Sinocyclocheilus rhinocerous | reverse complement strand
TTTTTAGGTGAACTTTCCCTTTACGACCGGACTTTGCAAAACATGGCATGTCTTGCTGATGCTGTACAGTTAAGTTTTTTTTTCCTGGTGACCCTTTAATTAATTCAACCAGGCTACAGATATTTGCAGTCTTTTTCGTGAGGTCCCCACAGGGAAAGGCCTGCGCAGAATAACTAAAAACATCCACAGTAGCAGTAAATGTTATTTTTTTCCCCATTTGCGGTGAGCTAAATTCTTTAGTCAAAACTCCAAGCTTTGGTCAAACGAGGCCACATAATATTCTGCACATGCTCAGAGATCCAGCACTGGCTTACCGGTGTTGCATTTGAGGTAAACCTAATATAGAGTAAAATAGAATAATGTATTCCATGAGACGGCAGTAGAGGCTGAGAGCATGGTTTTGGACGGGGATCAGTTGGGCGACTGCGGATCTAAATCAAATGCACGGCCATGCCATGCTGTATGTAAATATCACCTTCCAGTGAAATGCGCCAGCATCTTTTCAAGTTCACATAAACAAGGGATTCATGATCTTTGGAGCTTTCAATGGCACTGAGAGTGAGGTGCTCTCTTACGAGAGTGTTTAAGAAACAAAGTTAATTCGAAAGTGACGTGCTGCTCGATGAACTGCCAAGCCGAGGGGTCCCTTTTTACAGCTCGCCGTCTCTCCTTGCCAACAAACTGTCAGAGAGACAAAAAAAGAAATAAAAGGCTAAATAAAATTACCATTCTCTCTCACTCGTGCTGCGACAAAAAGGCCTTTATTTTTTTATTTTTTCAGCGGTGACCTTTCTCTTCCTCATGCATCTTTCATGTTTCCACCGAAAACACCTTTGAGGGAAAAAAGGGCTTGGGAAGGAAGGAGAGGAAAAGAAAATGTCCCGCAGTGTACAGTACACGCCTCTAAACCTCCATGTAGTCCTTCCGTGTATTTTCATTATGTGCCGTACACCGTGTGTGTGTGTGTGTGCATGAAAAGAACAGAGCCGCATGCGCATATCTGTGTCGGAGGCTTCCACTGGATCAGGTACAGCTCTCCCTTTCAAGCTTCCTCCATTTATGTCACCGACGGTCCCCCGTCATCCCGACCCGACCCAGAAAAACACAATATCCCGTAAAAGAATCTAAATGAAAAAGTGGCCCAGCCCCTGCAGGTAGAGCTGGACCAGAAAAATATTCTGCTGGACTCGGTGACAATCCCGCAGGCTTGCATTCTGG
>NW_015662254.1:0-708 GCF_001515625.1 Sinocyclocheilus rhinocerous | reverse complement strand
ATTCTCATTGAAATTATAGCAAAGAGGGGTTTGTCTTTCAGGCTTTGACCTGTTCTGGCGCCGAAGCGCTAGTGTTGTGAGTTGAAGCAGTCTTAGGGCAGAGAGATGCGGTGTGGGAAAACGAACTGCAGAGTGAGCATGACAGTGCTCGGTGACCCGTAAAGTGTCTGCTAATTAGTGCAAGATCGACCACGGACCAGTCCAGTCACTGATTAAAGCGTTGTATGTACATTGCTGCTTTAGATGAAAATGATTTGTGGTATTCGTAGAATAGTGTGCCTCCATAAGACATGGCAAGATCCGAAATGATAGCTAGATAGGTATCTAATTCCTTTCTCCTGTCTGGATACACTTCACAGATAATGTCTCTGAATACGCCGAAAGCAACATTCAATTCTGCCACAGTTAAACTTTTGGTGAGTCTTGGATCGTTGTCTTTAAGAATGACAGATATATCCCCACAATCCACGATCCTTCTTTCGTTAGTTTCTGCGCATAGCAATATTTTAACTACTTTATGTTTATAAACTTTAAGTTTATGTCGTTACCTGACAGGATTTGAGCGCGCAGTTGGGGAGAAATGGCAGCTGCTGGGGGGAATAAGGGCACCCTGGTGGAAGCGGCAGGTAACGCTGATCCGAGAGCCAAGTCGGGAGAAAGGGTGCAGTTTGATGTCGAGCTGGAAGTCTGCCCGTCAAACATCGCCTG
>NW_015662253.1:0-555 GCF_001515625.1 Sinocyclocheilus rhinocerous | reverse complement strand
AGCCTGAGGGGCTTGTGGCCCGTTCCAGCAGAGGACATGAGGGTAATGAGAGCCTGGTGGTCTGTTCTGAGAGTAAAGGATCGTCTATATAAATACATGTGCCAGCGTTCACAAGCCCAAATGCACGCCAATGCCTCTCTCTCTCCCATTGAGTATTTCTGTCCCGCAATACTCAGAGCCCGTGAAGCAAAAGCAATAGGCATTTCAATGCCATCATGCAGCTGTGACAGGACTGCTCCGACTGCTACTGCTGAGGCGTCACATGTCACCAGGGTGGGGCTGGAGAGATCAAAATGAGCTAGAGTTGGTGGTGACGTGAGAAGGTGTTTGAGTCGTCGAATAGCCTGCTCACAATCCGCTGTCCATGCCCAGGGGGTGTTATGCTTGAGTAGCTGTCGTAGAGGGGCAGTGATTTCCGAATACTGAGGTAAGAACCTGAGATAGTAAGCAGTCATGCCGAGGAAGGATGCAAGCTGTCCAGCTGAGGTTGGCACTGGGAGGTTGAGAATAGCTTCAACGTTGGACTGCAATGGTGCGATACCTGAGCTGGACACC
>NW_015662252.1:390-507 GCF_001515625.1 Sinocyclocheilus rhinocerous | reverse complement strand
CATATGGAATCTATGGGATATTTTCAAGAGACAGATGAGAAACAGAAACAGTCGATCGACAGATGAGCTGAAGGCTCAATAGTGCCTCAGCAGTGCCACAGGCTGATCGCTTCCATG
>NW_015662252.1:0-358 GCF_001515625.1 Sinocyclocheilus rhinocerous | reverse complement strand
ACTCATGAGTATTGAGTAGTGAGTACTGAGCTGTGGATTCTACCCCCTCATAATAAACACTGTACACCGCAATTTACACATTTTAAAGGGGTGGTTGATTGCGATTTCACTTTTTTAACGTTAGTTAGTGTGTAATGTTGCTGTTTGAGCATAAACAATATCTGCAAAGTTACGAAGCTAAAAGTTCAATGCAAACGGAGATGTCGTCTTTTAAAATTCTGGCAGTTTAATGCCTACAAAAACAGCTGGTAGGGACTACAACGAATTACTTCCTGGGTTCGTGACATCACAAACCCAGATAAACCCACCCTCAGGAAAAGGCAGCAAAGGGGGCGAGGCCATGCTGCCCTGCTTTAGA
>NW_015662250.1:305-518 GCF_001515625.1 Sinocyclocheilus rhinocerous | reverse complement strand
CCACAGGGCTTGCACAGGCCCAAGGGCGTGGAGACAAAGCTCGAGCTTTTCTTCATTATCGCATAAATTTTTCGCCTTTTACTAAAGATTTCCGTGGAGGGAAACTTTTTGCGACTGACTTGTATTTTTGGATGCTCTGATCACAGCAGAGCTACACTGGAATGTCAAGAAAAGAGGGAATTTGGCCGACTGCCAATATGCGGAGAGAGGGTG
>NW_015662250.1:0-174 GCF_001515625.1 Sinocyclocheilus rhinocerous | reverse complement strand
ATCCAAACCCTGGACTTGCTCTCTTTAGTGCCGGACCCAAACATAGATCGCATCAGCTCCTCTAGCCCTATCAGCGACTCATGTGCTTTGAGCGTTCTTACTGACCGTGCAAGCCGCTGTCATCCACCCGTGTTGGTGGTATAGTGGTGAGCATAGCTGCCTTCCAAGCAGTTG
>NW_015662249.1:306-489 GCF_001515625.1 Sinocyclocheilus rhinocerous | reverse complement strand
TATGCAAAAGAAATCTCTCCTATCTCTTGCTCTGGCTACTGTGTACAGACAGACAGGGCCGTATACAGATTTCCTAAAAGAATTTTCAGATTTCCTGTCAGACCTATTGGTTACTGTTGATAAAGCACTAATTGTCGGAGATTTTAACATTCACGTTGATAATACAAATGATGCATTAGGACT
>NW_015662249.1:0-296 GCF_001515625.1 Sinocyclocheilus rhinocerous | reverse complement strand
AATTACAGACCCATCTCAAATCTTCCTTTTATGTCAAAAATTTTAGAAAAAGTTGTCTGCTCAATTGTGCTCCTTCCTGCAAAAAAAAAAAAAGATATCTATGAAGAATTTCAGGTTTCAGGCCCTATCATAGCACAGAAACTGCACTTGTTAAAATTACACTTCTTGCGTCAGACCAAGGCTGCATCTCATTGCTAGTTTTACTTGATCTTAGTGCTGCATTTGACACTATAGATCAGGGGTGGCGAATATCGGTCCTGGAGAGCTGCAGCCCTGCAGAGTTTTGCTTCAACCCT
>NW_015662248.1:0-1411 GCF_001515625.1 Sinocyclocheilus rhinocerous | reverse complement strand
TCATTACTCCAGTCTTCAGTGTCCCATGATCCTTCAGAAATCATTTTAATATGTTGGTTTGCTGCTCAAGAAACATTTCTGATTATTATAATCAATTTTGAATATTTTTGTTGACATTTTTTTCAGGATTCTTTGATGAATAGAAATGTCAAAAGAACAGCATTTATTTGAAACTGAAGTCTTTTGTAACATTATAAATGTCATTACTGCCACTTTATCAATTCAATGCATTCTTGCTGAAAAAAAGTATTTATTTCGGAAAAAAAAACTTTGAATGGTAGTGTAGACAATCACTATTTTAAAAATGCAAGTTCACTTCTCTTGCATATCTCTGTGCGCTCAATCATCCACCCAGATGCAGAAATTACACAATGTTGTCAATTCATCTCATCCTACATTGCTCAAATTGTACATCTACATCCTGAAAACTCCACCCAAGGGTTAAATGTTGCAAGATGTATTACCATACCGCAGAAACTGTTAACAGCAGTTGCAATACCACCTTTAACTATTTGCATCAGCAAAGGCCTCATGAAATACTTTCCTGCAAAGTTACTGTTTTTTTATGCCTGGTCCATCTACTGTAACAGAATTATTTGCCCTTGTAGTAGACTCTTACTGTAAATTCTTTAAACACTGCCATTTGAAATAAAATAAGTTGAGGTTATATGTTTCTCAAAACCATTAGTTGTAAAGATGTTTTACCTGTCTGTAACTCCTCATGTTGCTCTCTGCATCTTCTCGCTGAACAATCTCATCCTGCAGTCTGGAAATGACAGACGTCAATAAAAAACAGTTCATTTTCAAATATTTTCTAATGCAAAATAGTTTCTGCCTGATAAAATTCTTTAAAATTAGTTTCACTCCGCATAGTTTATTAATCATTACACTACTCTAGTCCCAAGAAGTATTTAGACACTTGAAATGATTTCATTGCATTAGATCACAAATCATAAAAAATGGTATGTGCAAACAAATGATGTTGGACATCCGCAAAGTTTCCAAATATGTTTTGTCTTCATTCTGCACAGGGTGCATCAAGGCTAAAGGCCCCTGAGGTAAAAGGGACTATTGATTTTATATTTTCCAAAACACTAAAAAGCAAACACCACAATACTTTCCTAAACACTGGTCTGTCACTACACTGCACAGTTATCCTGTTTACTGGATTTTAAGGAGTTTATTGTAGGGGAGAGCGGGGTACAAAGTAACACTTTTTGACTTTCTCAGTTTGTGTACATCCACATGGGGTTCAGAATAAAAAATTTTAATCCACAGTAATTTTACACTTGTCTAGTACAAATATGTCGCTTTGTTTCATAATTATAGTGTATACGTTTTTCTTTATTTAGTCTCAAAAAATGGTAGTGAAATGTGACAACATGCCCCCTAGGTGGGGTACATTGTAACA
>NW_015662247.1:0-2522 GCF_001515625.1 Sinocyclocheilus rhinocerous | reverse complement strand
TTTTTTTTTAAATCACTAAAGGTGAGTGATGTAAATATTCATTTATTTATTTATTGAGACTTCTAAAAACTATCAACTGCACTGAAAAAAAAAGAAATCTACAAAGTAGATAGTAGATAATCAGATAATTGGTAACAGACATGTCAAATGTTATATGTTTTCAGAGTTCAAAGTAATGTATTTATTTTTAATTTATATTTAAATCAAAAGAGCAATGAATTCTTTATTGTATGCTGGACATGCTGATGTGACCTGAACTCAACTTTTACTCTTTGGGGCTTTTTAGAGATTCTCTTTATTTAAAATTAGCTGACCATAGTGACAATGCCTGGAAATTATCAAAAAACATTCTGAATTTGATCACAGACTCAGAAAAACGACAAAAGATTATAATCATACTTACTATATTAAAATCATAAGTTGCAGTTTTACTTCAAGAGATGCATATGGGGAAAATGTTAAAGAGGTTGCAAAAAATTGTGGTTAAAAATTATATTTCAGTCTTCATCATCCACATAACAAAGGTGTTGCAATAGGCTATACTGATAAGTTAAACACACCCTCCACAGGTGTACTTTCATCAAATAATAGAAATACATGTATGTAACCATGCAAGGAAAAAAACATGGCCTTGTAGCAACTTTTTAAATATTTTTATCAGACTGCTGAATTGTCTTGGTTGGAGGGGACTTCAATACATTTGACTTTGAGTATCCATTTGGATGCTAATATGAGCTCCTGTTCAGATAAAATGAAGTGCCCTGCAGCTTTAACTTGAAAGACTTTTTTATTTTGAGAGATCAGTTTTTTTTTAAATTAATCAGTATTTGGGTAGCTTGAGTACATTATGTTGGTATTATGCTGGACATTCAATTCTATTGTTCACACACATAACTTCTGTCTACTATATTTCATTTATATAATCAGATGTGGGTGTCCAGAAATACTGATGCAAAGTCAGTGCTTTATTCAGTGCTAAACAATGCTTTATTCCAGCATGACTCATGTAACTTTACTTAAGGAGTGGCAACTTATTTTCTACGATACTCATATGAAAAGCTGAATCATCACTCACTCTTGTCAACAACTGACAGTACAGCACCATATATACTTCAAAAAATAATTTTGAGTTTCTCACAACCACCCAACTTCAGAAAGAGGAGTTTGATATATTTTATATTGTGTTATATTGCATGTATGTATACATAGGCTATTAATAGAGATACTGTATGCAGAATTTAAATATAGATTCAAGAGCAGTATTTGACTGTTCATTAAAATTGTGTGGGTACTTTTAACAGTACGCAAACTATAGATTAGACTGAAAAATGATTGTAAATGAAGTAAATAAAATTAAGATTATTAGAGTATGTTTTAAGAAAATACTATTTCAGTCTTTTTACTTAAAAATGTCATGTTTATTTCAATGTTACTTGCAGTTTCTTTGTAATTATTTTTGAAATTTACAAGCAATTTCTGAGAGAAAATTGATTAAAAAGAAATCATACAACTTTTTTTCAGCGTTCACTCCTGTTTAAATAGAATTATTTTATGAGATTAAAGTACATTTTGGTGTCTTATTAATAAAGAGAGATCATTATTGCACCATTTGTTGGTTGCTTTTGGCATCCGATAGAGCATTTATACTGTAAACATTAGTTCTCATAAATTTTACTCTTTAGTGAGTTTTTAATATTCTCTATTTGCTGGGGTGGTAATATTATATATTAATATGGAAGGGGGACCCAAAAAATGTTGTCTATGTCACGATAATATAATAATCTTGGTATTCTCACAACTGCCCAGCTACAAAAAGGTGAGTTTGACATATTTTTAATGGAATGTAAGTTCCCAGTAGGAGAACATGCACAATTTTTTTTTTATGAAAGTTATTTCAAAGCTGTATTATGTAAATTCAACACACTTTGATGGATAATTTCTACACAAGTTCAAAATTATTTTCCATTCATTATGTCAGTAAGAAAATATAAAAGTGTAACTTAGAATACTATTAATAATACATTTTTCATGAATTCTTCAGTAAGACAAATATGTTGGTTTTGTTTTAGGGTCTTTTTAGGTCATTTTCAAAATGAGTAAAAACATTCTAAACAATAGACTGAGTGCTCTATAAATTATTTACAGTATTAGTATCTTAACATGCTATTTCATTGCTATTGAAATGAAATTGTCTGAATGACTTTTTTTTTTTTTTTAATTCCTTCTCTAAAGCATCATAAATAATGGAACCACCAAAACATCAGTCACTTCGTTTTGTCTCTTGGAACACTATGGGAATTAGGTTCACAAAAGAAAGAAGCTCCAAGCTCCAACTTGTGTTGGATGAACTCATCAGACTGAAGGCTGATGTTGTCTTTTTACAAGAAACACACATTGGACCACAGTCTTATGAAGCACTCGAGAGCATAAAAGGCTGGAGGACTTTCTTCACTGTCCACCATCCCCGCAGCAAAGGAGTCGCTATCTTAATAAAGAATGAAAAGACATTTAATTACATATGC
>NW_015662246.1:0-907 GCF_001515625.1 Sinocyclocheilus rhinocerous | reverse complement strand
TTTTACAGCATTCTACACATTTTCAGTCCAAGCCTGATGCAGGGCCGTTCTCACGGGTTAAGGGGTCCCTGCTGCAGTTTTACCAGTAAAAAAGGGTCCCTGCTGCAGTTTCATCAGAAAAGAAAATGACTCATTACAATTCACTTGGAGGACCACATAAACCATGCAGTGGTGCATGGAGGTATGGTGAGAGCATTTCTCTAGATATTGATTGATTTTTTGTAGTTTAAAATCATAAATATGTTTGTATGTAGAATGATGAGGTAAATACTTTTTAGTGGACACACATATCTCCTAACACAGATGTATTCTCTATTTTTAACAGGAGCACCAAGAGGACATAAAGTGGAAGTTTGTAAGAGACATTGGCCCAGTGTTGTGCTGGATACAGAGTCACCGTGGGTTATTCTGTGGGGAGGTGACAGGGCCTGCGTTTCTCCAGATGGACAGTAAAAATCAACAGAATGCCATCAAAGACTACCTGGGGGAGAATCGGATGAAGCAAGAGATGTCTTTTTATTCATCTTTGAGTATCTGGAGGAGCTGGACATATTCATATCAAATTGTCTTGATGAACAAGCCCTAAAGGTCCATGGCATGTTCTGTGAATAATTAATCAGAGCAAGGAATCTCTCTGTGTAGCCTATGTATGTATGTGTACTGCATTTCAAGAACTGTTTATCTAATCATTCAACTGTTTATTCAACTGCTCAGACTTTATGATAGTTGGGACATATTTTTGTTAAACATACACTACCAGTCAAAAAGTTTTTGAACAGTAAGATCTTTAATGTTTTTTAAAGTCTCTTCTGCTCACCAAGACTTCATTTATTTGATAAAAAAAATACAGTAATATTTTTAATATTTAAAATAACTGTTTTCTATTTGAATGTATTTTAAAATGTAA
>NW_015662245.1:0-884 GCF_001515625.1 Sinocyclocheilus rhinocerous | reverse complement strand
GATAGTCTTCAGCTAAAACGTCCTGACGCCTAGGGCCCAGGACTTTTGAGGGCCGGCCCCCTTCGATCTGCCCGATCTGCCAACCCTGCCACCTACGGTGCTTCAGGGCGCAGTGGTCTCCGGCGAGCGCTTCTCTCAGTCACCACCCGGAAACGTAGCGGTACTAAGAGGCTCGCTACCTCTTGGGAGGTTTCTAGGGCAGCTAGTTTGGCCGTTCCCTGCTGGTCCGCCACTTCAGGGCACCGACCTAGCCGCTCTAAGTGCACCAGAGGCCAGTCTCAAGAGGACCGTCGTTTTCAATAGGAGTCTTCAGCTTAGAGAGTCCTGATGCCATGGCTCAGGACTTCGGAGGGCAGGCCCCTCTGGGGAAGAGCGGTGTACACCTCATTATACGGTGCTCGTCTCTCCTCAGTGCCCTCAGGGCGATCGTTCTGCCAACCCTGCCACCTACGGTGCTTCAGGGCGCAGCGGTCTCCGGCGAGCGCTTCTCACAGTCACTGCCCGGAAACGTAGCGGTACTAAGAGGCTCGCTACCTCTTTGGAGGTTTCTAGAGCAGCTAGCTCGGCTGTCCCCTGCCGGTTCGCCACTTCAGGGCCACCGACCTAGCCGTGCTGATTACACCAGAGATCAGTCTCGAGAAACTGATTCCCTTAGTAGACCTTTTTGGCAGCGTGGAAACTTCTGCCAAATGTGTCTCAATGGGTCCTGCACACTGTAGAAAGAGGCTACTGAATCAGTTCGGTTCTTCTCCGCTTTGTTTCAATGGGGTCATTCCCACTCTGGTGGGCCCCGAGCAGGCTCTGGTAATGGAACAAGAAGTTAACTCTCTTGAGGAAGCAGACCATCGAGGTGGTCCCTTCTCTCGACAGACAGTCTGGGTTCT
>NW_015662244.1:370-1558 GCF_001515625.1 Sinocyclocheilus rhinocerous | reverse complement strand
GAACCGTTTCTCAATATTATTAACTTGTCGTTGTCTTTAGGTTGCATCCGAAAACCATTCAAGCTGGTGGTTATTAAGCCTCTTATTCACGAGTTCACACTTTCTTATAATTAAATAAAGGTTATGCGTATTTGGCGTGCTGTCCAGGGAGAGTGCTCCGAGCTCGGCAAGACTCCCGAGCCCGGGGCACCCCCCCCGTCCGGGGAGAGGGGTCCGAGCTCGGTGTCCAGCCCGGCCCAAAAGCGCTCCCCCAAAAGCAATTAAAACAGGACAGCAGCCAGATACGTGCATTTACGACCCCCCAAAAAGCAAGGCTTAATGTTAGAGGGGTGCTGGACGTCCTTTGGTATACGTTTATTGCGGCAGTATCTAGGAAGAGAATTTGGCTTCTGTGGAAGCGTTCCGTGCTGAAAGAGAGAGCTAAAGGCTCCTGCGGGAGACGCGACTATCGCGGCAGTAGAGAAAGATAGAAAAGGCTCTTGTGTGAGCAGGCACTGCTGCGGCAGTGGGGACATACAGAAAAGGCTCCTGCGGGAGCAAACACTGCTGCAGCAGTGGGGGAAATACAGAAAAGGCCCCTGCGGGAGCGGACACTGCTGCAGAAGTAGAGAAATTCAGAAAAGGCTCCTGTGGGAGCAGACACTGCTGCGGCAGTGGGGAAATACAGATAAAGGCTCCTGCGGGAGCAAACACTGCTGCAGCAGTGTTTGCTCCCGCAGGAGCCTTTTCTGTATTTCCCTACTGCTGCAGCAGTGTTTGCTCCCGCAGGAGCCTTTATCTGTATTTCCCCCCTGCCGCAGCAGTGTCGGCTCCCACAGGAGCCTTTTCTGTATTTCCCTACTGCTGCAGCAGTGTTTGCTCCCGCAGGAGCCTTTATCTGTATTTCCCCCCTGCCGCAGCAGTGTCGGCTCCCACAGGAGCCTTTTCTGTATTTCCCTACTGCTGCAGCAGTAGGGAAATACAGAAAAGGCTCCTGTGGGAGCCGACACTGCTGCGGCAGTGGGGAAATACAGATGAGGCTCCTGCGGGGTCAGGAGTTCGAGTGAACAAGGATGGACTGGCGTTAAAGGGGTCGGCTGATGAGGGTTCGGTGAGCTTTTTTGATATGGAAGCGGTCTGACCGCACGTAGGTCTTGAAGGCCTCTGGCTTCTGAAGGCTTCTGACAAAATCTGTGTCCTGATGTTGCT
>NW_015662244.1:0-203 GCF_001515625.1 Sinocyclocheilus rhinocerous | reverse complement strand
GAGCCATTAGCGGAGGCATGCTCACGCTTGGGATGGCTCCGGGAGCGGAAGAAAAGGAGGGGGAATGGCGGGCGCCGGGGCCTGCGCCATTAGCGGAGGCATGCTCACGCTTGGGATGGCTCCGGGAGCGGAAGAAAAGGAGGGGGAATGGCGGGCGCCGGGGCCTGCGCCATTAGCGGAGGCAGCCTCACGCTAGGGTTGGA
>NW_015662243.1:402-698 GCF_001515625.1 Sinocyclocheilus rhinocerous | reverse complement strand
GGAAGAAGGGAAAGTCCAATTCTGGGCATGTCAATCAAGGCTTGGTCCAGACTCAAAAGCTTTGGACCAGATTCCCTTGTTGTCAAGCTTGAGAACAGAAAACACAAACACCTAAATGGTTTATTTGTCCCAAAGCTGAATAAATGAAGTCATTGACTTAACTAGGTTTAATCTAAACAAGGTATTTTGAGTGTTTGTTTCTAGGTTATTACTTAGAACAGTGTTTCCCAACCTTTTTTCAGTCGCGGCACCCGAAATTTTAATTAACAAACTTGTGGCACCCTACAAAATTAATT
>NW_015662243.1:0-215 GCF_001515625.1 Sinocyclocheilus rhinocerous | reverse complement strand
TAATTTCTAATGAAGAGACCAATTTATATGACAGATTTTAATGTAGGCTTTTATACATTATTTAATTACCATTATAACTAGCTATCTCACAAATTTTTGCTCACTCAGTGTTTTTTAAATTTTACAGTGGGGTAATGTTGGTGCAGTAGCACGAGATTTGAATAAAATAAAAAACTTTGAATTGAATAAAAAATGACAAGTAAGCAGTCAGTAAT
>NW_015662242.1:0-1612 GCF_001515625.1 Sinocyclocheilus rhinocerous | reverse complement strand
ACATTTGATGAGCAAGTATTTGTAATTTGTAACTAAATGCTTTTTGATGTATTTGTGCCCACCTCTGCTCTTTAGGCATGTTTTTATAAATAGCAAACTCATGTTGTTTTGGTGCAGGACAATGAGCTCTTAGTTTAGCACAGGCTTTATTGATCCAAACTCAGCTGAGAGGAAAATGTCATGCGACTAATCAATCTGGAGATTCAGGACAACTAAACCATGGCAGCACTGATTGACTGATGGTGGATGATCAAAATAGCAAACGTCTGAACAAGCTGAGAATATAAAACACGCCATTTTCCTAGAAACATTGTGCTTTATACGCAGCATAATCTTCTCTAACAAAGCATTTTCATGAACACATATTCTCACACAAGAGCCATCATAAATGAAAGCAATACACAACGACAATGATAGAGCCAAATGTGAATGTTTATTTAAATCTTTTTAAATAAACAGATTGCTAAATTTTATTCTAAATAATCGAATTCTCGAGAATCACATAACCAATATCAAAAAACATTTCAGTTTCTGTGATGTCTCTAAGGAAAAGACAAACAGCACTTTCTTGAAGAAAGCAGCTGGTTTCCTTTTTTAAAAACTTGCTGGATTGCATCTTCCACTTTTTTAGCCCACCGAGGAAAGAAATCATTTTTCAGATATGTCTTTATTTCTTTATAAATATCTGCATGTTCAATTAAAAGATGATAAATTTCTTCCATGGATTTCTCAAACATACCCAAACCGTGTTTTTTGAAATCACCAAAAGTTTTGTCTGAATTTTCTTTTTTATATAAATCTGATAAAATGTTATGTAAGTTTTTAGAAATTTTTTTTTTGAATTCAGGTTTGGATATTTTTGAAAAAAAATGTTTAAGACCATGTTTTACTTGTTGTATTTTTGTCTTAGTACTTTTATTATCTTTCATTGAAAACTTTTTATTCTCTACTTCTGGAATAATTCGTTTGTAAACTGGGATTAATAATTCTATATCAACTTCTTTTTCATTAGTTCGTGTTTGGGGTGAGTTATTAATTATATCTTTGCTTCCCAGGGTTTGGGACTCTTCGGGAAAATTATAAATGCAATCTTTAATAGAATATTCAGGCAGATATTTCTCATAGGAGCCACTGAAACCCCAGGGTTTAAGATATCCGATAATTGTTTTTATGCCATGCTTTTCATATAATAACTTTGCTATAACAACAGCCTGAATCATGCAGGGCACATGGTTGTGTCTTGCTAAACACGGGCTCTTTGTAGAAAAGATATATATTTCTGAATAACTACAGTTATCGTCATAATACATTTCTAGTAGTTGTTCAAATATTTTATCTTCAGTATGCTCTTCTTTCGGTAAATCTGATTTTTTATAAACTTTCATATCCATGTCAAATGATCCATCTTTTTTTCTAAAACATATAAAAGCAAGCTGTTTTTTCAAATTCAAATGTTCTTTTGTTTCTTTATCAAGTTTATTTAAAAATCTATTAAAAATGTCTTTCTTTTCCTTTTTGAGATGAACATATTTGTCATTCTTAATATCCTGGTATTGATCATTCAATGTATATATTAAATATTTCAAGGAGTTTTTTCTATTACAGTAGTCTT
>NW_015662241.1:21453-21701 GCF_001515625.1 Sinocyclocheilus rhinocerous | reverse complement strand
CACAAGCCATGGTTAAGACAGCTGACTCCACTGTAATGTGACCCTCTCTCTCTCTCTCTCTATGTCCTTTTTCTCTATCAAATCTTTTAGCAACCATCATAAATGATATATCATTTGAAAGCTTAGACGCCAAGATTCATCCTGTGAAAACCATTTCGAAATCGGACATTGCGTAAATACTAATCTTTTGCTTTAAAATCTTTTGGCGGTCTCCTCCCCCTTAGTGGGCAGTGTCACACTCTCACACA
>NW_015662241.1:18613-21358 GCF_001515625.1 Sinocyclocheilus rhinocerous | reverse complement strand
GTGTCAAGTGTCATATTACAAAATGCATTACGGTCTTTTAGAATCAAACCTTTTTATAATCTTGGCAAAAAACATATCATTGGAAATTCCATATATGGTGGTTATTTAGAGATAGAAGTAATATTGACAGAGAAATCTAGACATCTGTGACAGAAAAATGCATTAAAAATTCAGTGGAGTTTGGATGGCACCCGATGGCTGTTTGTGGAATAATGCCCTAAATAAAATCTCACAGGAACCTCATTTTTTTTTTCATATCAATTTCAAATTTGGAACATAACTTATTTAGACATAAGGCTTATAGTAAAACCTGTTATGTAAAATATTTATTATATATAAAATAAAATAAAATTAATATAGTGCATTTTATTTACAGTAAATTTAAACTTCTATAACTTTTTGATACTGTAGCGTTTCGCTACTAATGAACCAGGCGTTCTCAGTCGCTCTGTAACTTTATTAAAGCACTGAAGGAGGGTTACTGTTATGGCCGTAACCCACGCCGTACACCGAAGAAAACAGAAGAAAAACAAGGAAGAATAGCACTCGCTGCTCTGTGCTCTCACTCTCCCAGCTAACTCTGAACTCTCTCTAGCCCGTCCTCCCGCCGCCCCAGACTATCCCCGCCCCTTAAAATTAGTGTTTAATAGACATGAACAAGTTCTTTGAAAAACATATCTACCGTCTTTGAAACATGTCTATGTTCTTTATGCTCTATGTTTAGGGTGGTTTCACTAATAATAAAATTACATTTGCAAAAAACATCCATATTTGTCCATGCCATAATTGTATAATTGTTGATTAGAGTATTAAAACTTGAAATATATCAATTTAATGACAGTTAAGATCTTATTTTTACATAAAGGATATATGGATGTCCCACAAACAGTCATTAAAGATGAATGAAAAAAACACAAATAAATGATAAATAAATTATAGACTCGCATGGTATTTGATCAGCACCAACAGTCTTCGTGAGTGAGGGAAATATTTAAGTCAATATTTCAGTGAAAATCACACAAGGTTCCGTAATGGTTATATTTTAGGTTACCTTTTTTTGCAACCGTAAAATAACGTTGCCATAACATCATCTTACTGTATTCTGAGTGTTTGCTGTTAGAACACATTATTTGAGTCAGGATATATGATAAAAACCCTATAAAACTGCTCTGTTGAAAGACAATAATATTGTTATAACAATTTTCTCACAATATGCATGGATAAAACATCAGCAATACAAAAACAAACACTAATGACACTCATCTTCATCAACTACTACAGCTAAATAACTACAGCAGCATAATATGTCTATGTGACTCTAAATATAGTTTGATTTTATGATAACTACATTCATTGCAATTAAGTAATTAGATCATTAAAGGCTGATTTATTATTCAAATATTGTTTTTATTGATTTTCATTATTATACAATAATCTCAGCCACACAAACATATACAACATTCTTCTTAAATCACATATTTCACACCAAAACATAACTACAAACAACAAACACATACACACCCCTTTAAAAAAATAAAAGTGGGGGGGGGAGGGGGTCCAGATATGATCAATTATGAAATAGTGTCCCATAAGGATTCAACGTAAGATAAAAAGGGCTGCCAGACCCTGTAAAACTTTGCAGAGGTGCCTCGAATAGTATACTTAAGGTGCTCAAGTTTAAGATAAGACATCACCTCTACTACCCAGTGTTTGTGACATGGTGGCCTTACCTTTTTCCAACTGAGAAGAATCAGGCGCCTAGCATGGAAGTCAAGGGATTAGGGTCCATGTCTTTGTCACATATAGATGAAAATGTTCTGAAGATGTCTATCCAAAAACGTTTTAATCTGGGGCATCCCCAAAACATATGACTCAGGTCTGCTGGTTCCAAACCACATCTGGGGCAAGATGAATCTGACCCCGGATACATCTTAGCCAGCTTGCTCCTAGACAGATGGAGCCTATGAAGCACTTTGAATTGTAGAAGTCCATGTCTAATACATACAGAAGATGAGTGTACCAATTCTATTGCCCACTGCCAGGCTGTATCTGATATTTCTATTCCCAGTTCCTCCTCCCATTGCCTCCTTATATTGTCTAGAGATGGGGAGGCGGTTCTTTGAATAACCTCATATAGAATAGACAACATACCCCTTCGAAAAGGGTCCATATTTAACAACTTATCTATCCAGCCCCCTTCAGGTTGGTTCAAGGAGGGAGAGAAGTGTGCTCGCTGCTGCTGCACTAAATGTTTATTTCAGTAGAAAGAAGCAAGAAAAGACACACAAGTAGCGCTGAACCCGATGATAACAACACAGACATGAGCCTGTAAAATATCGCTTAAACCAGTGTTTCCCAACCTTTTTTTAGTCGCGGCACCCTTTGGAAATTTTAACAAACTTGTGGCACCCTACAAAATTAATTTTGTCACAATATTTGAATTTCTAACTTCGATATGATAATTTGAAAAGTATAGATATTTGGTACAGCAGGGAAGAACTGCAGAATATAATGCCATACAGATATTTTTAATATTATTAAAAAAAGTTGTCCATCAATGGTGGCAATCGCTAATCTAATTAGCATCTTAATTAGAATCTTATTCTAATGAAAAGACCTATTTATATGACAGATTTTAATGTAGGCTTTTATTCATATGTAAACATTGTGAGATAGCTAGTTATAATGGTAATTAAATAATGTTTACATATGTATAAAAGCCTACATTAAAAACTGTCATATAAA
>NW_015662241.1:16311-16620 GCF_001515625.1 Sinocyclocheilus rhinocerous | reverse complement strand
ATAACCTCATATAGAATAGACAACATACCCCTTCTAAAAGGGTCCATATTTAACAACTTATCTATCCAGCCCCCTTCAGGTTGGTTCAAGGAGGGAGAGAAGTGTGCTCGCTGCTGCTGCACTAAATGTTTATTTCAGTAGAAAGAAGCAAGACAAGTAGCGCAAGTAGCGCTGAACCCGATGATAACAACACAGACATGAGCCTGTAAAATATCGCTTAAACCCAACCTTTCCAACCTTTTTTTAGTCGCGGCACCCTTTGGAAATTTTAACAAACTTGTGGCACCCTACAAAATTAATTTTGTCACA
>NW_015662241.1:13814-16225 GCF_001515625.1 Sinocyclocheilus rhinocerous | reverse complement strand
TGTCCATCAATGGTGGCAATCAGTAGGCAAATTTCTAATGAAGAGAGCAATTTATATGACAGATTTTAATGTAGGCTTTTATACATATGTAAACATTATTTAATTACCATTATAACTAGCTATCTCACAAATTTTTGCTCAATTTTTTTAATTTTACAGTGGGGTAATTTTGGGGCAGTAGCACGCGATAGCTTGATTTCAAACTTTGAATTGAATAAAAAATGACAAGTAAGCAGTCAGTAATAAAATAAGAACAAATAAAGAAATTAATAATGATAGCACAAATATCATTATTTATACAAACCAGACCAAACTGTCTGGTTTAGAAGACTACAGAGAATGGTTCGGACTGCTGAAAGGATTATTGGTGCCCCCCTGCCTACCCTCCAAGAACTGTATACATCCAGAGTGAGGAAAAGGGCTCAGAAAATCACTCTGGATCCATCACATCCAAGCCATCTCCTTTTTGAACTTTTGCCATCTGGTCGGCGTTACAGAGCACCGAATATCAGGACAGCCAGGCACAAGAACAATTTCTTTCCCCAGGCAATCTACCTCATGAACAGTTAATTTTCTCCCATTGTGCAATTAAAGTATGTTCAATAACCTTATATTTATCACCTTAAATCCTAGTACATCCCTACAACTTTATTTTATTTTATTCTATTCTATCTATAGCAGACCTGTACATACAATTTATTATTTTTTGTGGTTTATATTTATGCATGTGTATCTTATTCACATCTTATTTTTATTATCTGTGTGTTGTTGTGGTCTCCGTGTAACACCACGTGAAAGTGAAACCTGAGCGGTGAACTCATTTTCGGCAGCCGAAATTTCAGTGCATCTCTAATTATTGGCGACATCAGAAATGGATATTATATAATATATGCTTTTTTGAACATTTTAGCAATTTAAAAATATTAAAAAATGATTTTTTTACACGGCACCCCTGCTCTCGACAGACGGCACCCCGGTTGGGAAACACTGGAATAGACAACATACCCCTTCGAAAAGGGTCCATATTTAACAACTCATCTATCCAGCCCCCTTCAGGTTGGTTCAAGGAAGGAGATAAATGTTTTTTAATGAAGCTACGGACCTGTAATTACCTACAAAAATTAGACTGAGGGATCTCAAACTCCATTCTTAGCTGTTGGAATGAAATACATATGCCGTCTTTAAAAAGGTCCTTAACACAACTAATTCCGTTTTAGACCACAATTGAAATGCTGAATCTATAAGAGAAGGAGGAAACAAAATATTCAACAGAATAGGGGCAGAAGGCAACGCTTGTTTACTATTAAAGTGAAGTCTGAACTGTGACCATATTCTGAGTGATCCACAGACAACTGGGTTATTCGTAGAATAGTGTTTGCTCACTGGGATTGGAGCACAGAGCAGTGAACGTAGAGATACTGGATTACACACTGCTCCATCAGTAACCAAACTGGAGCTTCATCACTCAATAAATCAGAAAGCCTGACCAACTGCTGACCGCTGGTATGTGTGCAATCGTCACTTATCTTTGCACATAAGGTACTTCAGAATTAAGTCTTTAGCTTTCACCGCGTCCTTAAAGCTGGTCCTTTGCCAGCACATGACCAGCATAAACCAGCAAAAGGACCAGCGTAAACCAGCAAAAGGACCAGCTTAAACCAGCAAAGGACCAGTTTAAACCAGCAAAGGACCAGTTTAAACCAGCAAAGGACCAGTTTAAACCAGCAAAGGACCAGTTTAAACCAGAAATCTTCATTTCTATGGCTTTCTTCAAGATGTCCTCTTTTTCAGAGAAATAATGGCATCTCACTACAAAGGCACGCGGCGGTTCATTGTCGTCAACTGGTTTGCTGCGAAGGGTGCCATGAGCCCGGTCCAAAAGTGGAGTCTTCTCGAGGTTCAAAGCATCTTTCAGGAGACCGGCTATGAATGCAGTGATACGTTTACCGTGCTCTCGCCCCTCTTTAACTCCCGTAATACGAAGATTTGAGCGGCGAGACCTCGCCTCGAGATCTTCACTCCATTCTCTCAGCAGGGCCAGTTCCTTTTTCATGACATTAAACTCCTTTTCCAGGGTAGTAATAGAGTCCGAATGGCCTCCCAATGCAGACTCCAGTCCGATCACCCGCTCCTCCGCTGCTTCCACTCCAGCATTTACATGCTCAACTGCGTAACTCCATCCGGAGCTGGGCTGCGTTTCCCGATAACGGTGTCTCTTAGCGCGCTACGAAGACTCTAAAGATACACCTTAACTAGGGGTATACCTTTCCTAGGTCTGTTCCACGAACTATACCTTAGGATGCTGCTTAAGGTAAACCTTCTTACGTGCAACGTTAGCAGGTGCTGTCCATGGCGGTGGTGCTGAATAGGTTGATATCGATGGCTCGAGAATCGATTGTTCACTATATACA
>NW_015662241.1:12363-13718 GCF_001515625.1 Sinocyclocheilus rhinocerous | reverse complement strand
AGGGATAAATCCAGGTACACAGGCAAAGATCAGAAACAGAGAAAACAGACAAGGCAAGGCAAGGCAAGACTAGGCTAAGAAACTAAAGCAGGCTCCATAACGTAGCTATCACAACTAGTGATATGCGCATACAATACTCGGCCCTTGAAAGGGATCTGAGTGAGTGTTATATAGTGAATGTGTGATTGGTTACAGCTGTGTGCAATCAGTGCTGTGTGCAATCAGTGCAATGGATGATGGGATATGTAGTCCGGGATGACATGCAACAGTTTGTGTAGTGTGAGACAGATTGCCAACAATTCACTAAAAATGTTTTTTTTTTTATTGGTCTTATGAAGTATTCTAATTTGTTGAGATTGTGAATTGGTGGGTTTTTGTTAAATGTGAGCCAAAATCATCACAATTAAAAGAACCAAAGACTTAAACTACTTCAGTCTGTGTGCATTAAATTTATTTAATATACGAGTTTCACAATTTGAGTTGAATTACTGAAATAAATGAACTTTTCCATGACATTCTAATTTATTGAGATGCACCTGTATTATGAAGGCCTGGTCGAGCTCTGATGGGTTGGCGATGGGGATAAGTGTCCCGTCCACAAGGACAATTACTCACGGGACACACACAATGGCATGGAAGCCTTGATGTGCCTCCATCACTTTGTGCCTGGTGAAAGGCATACGTAGGCTATATAATCGGTGGCGTGACGGAGCAGGATGTTTGTGACTGAGTGAACGCACCGCCACACCGAGGTCTTACTCAGCCCATATCCATCCCCAACCACCTCCAGAAAACTCCCCACAGCATAAAAACGGAGAGCCGCCAGCAGCTGAATTTCGGGGCTTAGGGGGTAGCTCCGTCAAGTTTGTCTCTACAAAGTTTGACCAACAAGATGTAAAAGCTGCTGAATTTGCTCCCGTGGCAGGCAAAATTTTTGTAGAATTGTATCTTTTGACATCGTAGCTATTCTGACACTATTATGAAATAGTGCACATACACTAACTGGCTCCGCGGACGCAGCCATCTTTGATTTAGGACCACTATTCGCTGTCTCGCTGCCATAGTTTGACCAAACTCCCCATCACATTCATTCCCTTTAAATAGACTCCTAATTATGTGCTGCCTAATTGTTTGCCAGCCGATGTGCCTTTGTATATTATAATGGAAAAACTAACAACCATCAATTAATTGAACACTTGGGTGTATTACAACTTTAGAATTGTAATATTTATTTGGTTCTGCACTTTTTCTTGCCACAGAATTACAATCGTATCGACTGAAATGTGAAGAAGCTTTTTGCACAGTGGTGGCCACTAGCGGAGTGAACTGTGAACAGCGATAAGGTATAGCTAAGA
>NW_015662241.1:11055-11453 GCF_001515625.1 Sinocyclocheilus rhinocerous | reverse complement strand
TAATTGGTGGCGTGACGGAGCAGGATGTTTGTGATTGAGTGAACGCACCGCCACACCGAGGTCTTACTCAGCCCATAGCCATCCCCAACCACCTCCAGAAAACTCCCCACAGCATAAAAACGGAGAGCTGCCAGCAGCTGAATTTCGGGGCTTAGGGGGTAGCTCCGTCGAGTTTGTCTTGACAAAGTTGGACCAACAAGATGTAAAAGCTGCTGAATTTGCTCCCGTGGCAGGCGGCATTTTTGTATAATTGTATCTTTTGACATGGTACGGTAGCTATTCTGACACTATTATGAAATAGTGCACATACACTAACTGGCTCCGCGGCAGCCGTCTTTAATTTAGGACAACTATTCGCTGTCTCGCTGCCATAGTTTGACCAAACTCCCCACCACATT
>NW_015662241.1:9752-10639 GCF_001515625.1 Sinocyclocheilus rhinocerous | reverse complement strand
GCTGTCTCGCTTCCATAGTTTGACCAAACTCCCCATCACATTCATTCCCTTTAAATAGACTCCTAATTATGTGCTGCCTAATTGTTTGCCAGCCGATGTGCCTTTGTATATTATAATGGAAAAACTAACAAACATCAGTATAATGACAGTTTTATTCTTTGCATAAAAACACTTCAATTAATTGAACACTAATTGAACACTGGGTGTATTACAACTTCAGAACTGTAATATTTATTTGGTTCTGCACTTTTTCTTGCCACAGAATTACAATTGTATCGACTGAAATGTGAAGAAGGTTTTTGCACAGTGGTGGCCACTAGCGGAGTGAACTGTGAACTGTGAAGAGTGGTCCAGACTAACCTTACGAACGAATGACTTACGGAAGGGTATAACTTACGAACGACGTAGCATTAAGAAGGTTTCGGGAAACGCAGCCCTGGTCAATTTGGCTGCAGAGAGCAGCGGCCTTTTCCTCGATTTTTGCAATCAAGTCCTCTGAGTGAATTAATTGCTTGAAGAACCGCGCAGGTGTTACTCGCTGAGACAGTTTCTTTCTTTGAAGCCATTTGCAATTGGGAGCTAGCATTAGCCTGCTGGCTAGCAGCAGATTGTTTTTTCTACCACAAAATTGGTTATTTTTACAAAAATAATGGGTTAATTTGATTTCATATATGGGTTATATTTTCAAAGGTAATTTTTATTTTTATTCCTTTCAAAATCATCTTTTAAAATTAAATATACCACATGATAAACAAACAGGTCAACATTGTATTAGCTTAATTTTTTTTCAGCACATTACACATTGTAATTACACTTTACCTCAACCAAAACTCCAAAGAACCTCAAGGTTTAGTAAAACATTTTTTAACAAATAATTCACATTATTC
>NW_015662241.1:0-9737 GCF_001515625.1 Sinocyclocheilus rhinocerous | reverse complement strand
TGCATCCCTAGTTACCATGCTAATAAAGTGTTTTTACTATATTTTGGATTGATGTTATACGGCTCGTTCAATGAATCGTTTTTTTTACAAATAATTTACATTATTTTTAATCCATATGCACATGAAATTTAAATTCTAAATTTCTTTACCTCAAGAACAACTGTTTGTTACAAAGCAGTATTGTTTTTAGTCTACAATATGAACCTGTTGTTTTTAGTCTACAGTATGAACACAAACATAAAACTGTGAAATACAACCTATTGCCAGTAAAATATTTCTACACAAAAATGTCATTGATAATCATCAGTATGTGCACATAAAGTAATACTCTTCCTCAAGCAATAAAACATTTGTTTATACAAAAAACAAAACAACTAAAAATCTCATGTACAAATAAAATTCAAACTACAATGCTAACTCGTGTACTTGAACCACTGTTTGTTCAAAGAACCTCTTATCATCTACTTGCAAGAATGTAGTGCCGAGTGTAAAAATTTCACTGTTGGGGATTCACTTCCCTCCAACTCATAAATGATCATGTACAAGCATGTTACTGACAGGATCAAAAACAGGCAGCAAATGAAGTGAGTCTCACACATATCTGCAGGAGGATGTGGAGTCGAGTACTGATCATCAGATCCTGCAGACCATCCGTGCTCAGCTGTGAGCGGCGCAATGATAGAGAGATCAAAACTACTGTAATGGGAAAGACATTGGCATTCTTTTGCTGTTTGACTGTCAGTGTATCTTGGCTTCTCCTTTGTATGAACTCTCAGGTGCTGCTTCAGGTGTGAAGATCTCAAAAACATTTTGTCACATTGATCACATGTGTACAGTTTCTCTCTAGTGTGGATGTTCATGTGTTCATTAAGGCTTGATGATTGTGTGAAACTCGACCACATAATTCTTCAATATGGAATAATAAGTATATTCTACACAGAAATAAATAACTTTTTTTTATGAGGATTGGTTTTGTAGAAATATTTGGTCTTTAAAGGATCTCTTTGATGATGCTGGAGAGGTGTTGGATTACAATGCTTTTACTCTTAAACATGGTTTTACATGCCATCCAAAACAGTTTTTTCACAGTAATTTCAGCCATCCCATCTGGACTTAAAATTATTATGAAATGTTATTTATTATATAGTCAATTTACACCGATTTTACCGGCACTATACCTTGGGCCAACTGAGTTTAAAAGTAAGAAATGTACAAACGTTTATATTAGACAAATCTTCAACAATGTCATGTTTCCCTACAGGTCTGTAAGAAATCATTTGGATCTTTTCTTTGACAAACGAATGCTTAAACATATTAGAACCTCTTATTTAAAATTTCCAGTTCACCCCAAAATTAAAGAAACTCACTTTAAAATGTTATATGGTATTTACCCTTCTGGAGAGTTTCTAAGGGTTAGATTTAATTTTGAAATGATATTATGTAAATTTTGTAACGCATCTCCAGATAATACAGAGCATATTTTTTAAATAATTGTAAATATTCTAATATCTTCTGGAACAAAGTGCAACGTTGGTTAAAAGAGGGAAATGTGGTTGAATTGAACCTGTCCTTTATAGATATTAAATATGGAAACTATGAAGAAGGTGGTAAAAAAGGTTTGTTGATTAATGTTTTACTTTTGTTAGCGAAGAATTTTATTCACAAATGTAGATTTTTTAAATCACCCCCCATGTTTATAGTATTTAAGAACTATTTGAGACAATACTCAAAAACTTTGTCAAAAACAAAAAATTAAAAAGCTGGAATCTTGTTAGATTTATTTGATAAATATAATTTATTATAATGTTTTTTTATCCCCTGTGTTTAATTTATATTTATTCATATAGATGATTTAAAGAATTAATGTTTTTTGTTCTTTTTTAAATAATTTTTCTGTGTAAGTCCAAGCCGCTCTTAAAACTGTTGTCACTGAATGTAAGTTGTATGCCAATTTGTTCTGTAAAATCGTAATTTTTTGTTATACTTCAAAAAAAAAAAAAAAAAAAAGATCATGATAACAAGGCAGAAACGTTGCATAAACAAACTGTATGAAGTGTATTTTACAATTAAATATGCGAAGACACTTAGCATTTGAGGAAAACAAATTCACCAGAGTAATTCTGTGTTTGTGTATGTTCGTGTGAATAATTGTTTCGATGTTTGGAGTGATAATGTTGCTGTTACTGAATGTCTCGTGATCTGTGAGAGGAGTGGATATGAACTGATCTCAAGTTTTGCTGCTGCTATTTTTTTATAACGTTATTTCTCTTTTGAGATTTATCTTTCGCAGATAAAATTTGTTATAGTTACTTTTAGGGCTGCACGATAAATATCGCACAATATTTAATGCGCATCTTATCAGTAAAGCTGGTTCTGTAATCAGTGCTTTCACATGGGGAAGCATTAACTACACAGAGCCGTTGTTCACTGACAAGCTGCGCAATATATGTGTGTGGTTTTGCGCAGCTTGTCAGTGAACAACGGCTCTGTGTGAAAGCACGCACGTGATGGAGATTTACCGCTGATTACAGAACCGGCTTTACTGACGAGATGCGCGTTAAATATTGTGCGATATTTATCGTGCAGCCCTAGTTACTTTACATGGTTAAAATTAAGAACAGATACTGCCAAATACTTCATATAATTAGTCTGTATAATGAGCCTCGTGGGATATTTTGAAAAGAAAATGCAGTCGTCGGCGTCTACACCAGATCTTGTTGCCGATCTACTAAAAACGTCTTTTGCAGACAAAGGAGAATAACTGAGAAAGGAAGACCTACACTGAATTCGCTAACAAAGGCCAACAAAGTTTTTATGCGCCATTTCAAAGATTGCAACTATGAGTGTTATGAGTGGCTAACAGCTAGCACCGAGCACCGAGTTATTTTGTAGGCCGTGTTTACTTTTTAATACGAGTAAAGGGACATGGAATGACAGACCCATGAACTTTATTTACAAGTGACAGGTGAGTGCTTTATTATTTGATGAGAATGGTATCATGCACATTGTTATGGAGGTGTACATGGTATGCTGATAATACTGTGGTGTGGTTGGTGTGTGGATGTCCAGCATTTGTACAGTTTTGCTGCTTTGGGCGCGTTGTCATTTTAGAGTGACGTGAATGTGCATAGTGACCCCTACTGTTGAAATTGTTGATCAGCCGTTATTGTTGTTGAGAGCCTGTGTGCGGCATAATATGTGCATTATATGCATATGGCTGTTAGCTGTAACAGAGATGTGTAAGATGCATGTAGTTTACAGTTGCTTACTGAAGGCCCTGACTGAAACCCCACAGTACGCCACTGGGTAAACATGACTATTTATGTTGTGCCAACTTGTGATGTTAACGTAATCTTTTAAATCGGGCGGACTTCAGTCCCTGTTTGTTGAGTTTACTCAAAAAAGCGCTTGCGATAAGTTGCCTTATTATTTTAAGTTGACCCAACTTTTTTTCTTTTTTTTTTTTACAGTGACCCCAAAATGACATTTTTATCATTAATCACTTACCCCCATGTCGTTCCAAACCCGTAAAAGCTTTGTTCGTCCTTGGAACACAATTTAAGATATTTTGGATGAAAACCGGGAGGCTTTTGACTGTCCCATTGACTGCCAAGTAATGAACACTGTCAAGGTCCAGAAAAGTATGAAAGACATCGTCAAAATTGTCCATCTGCCATCAGTGGTTATCAACAGTAACGTTATGAAGCGACGATAATACTTTTTGTATGCAAAGAAAATAAAAATAATGATAAATTTTCAACAATTTGTTTCTTCGGTGTCTCACCGCGTCACCGTAGCGCCATTTTGAAAACAAAAAAAGTATCTTTGTGTTGCGGCTGCCACAGAACCGTGTACGCTGTTTGCGTTCAGTGGATAATCTCCAAAATGGCACTACGGTGACGCGGTGAGACACAGAGGAGATGAATTGTTGAATAAATGTCGTTATTTTAATTTTCTTTGCATACAAAAAGTATTCTCATCGCTTCATAAAATACAGATTAAACCACTGATGGCAGAGGAACTATTCTGACGATGTCTTTCATACTTTTCTGGACCTTGACAGTGTTCATTACTTGGCAGTCAATGGGACAGTCACAAGCCTTTTAAAAAAAGCTTTTACGGGTTTGGAACGACATGGGGGTAAGTGATTAATGACAAAATTTGGTAACACTTTACTTGAAGGGGTGTGGCTGCACCCATGGTACGGCAGCAAAGTTCCTTGATTATTACGCCGGAATGAGAGTATAGAGCCTAGCCATATCGGCCTAGAAACTTTTAAACTTTTCCGTAGCTTTTCATTTTCCGTCGGTCTTAGTACATGATGTAACTACAGAAGAGTCAAGTTTTAAAGAGGAAAAATATAGAAACTCTTTGGTCATTTTTGAGCGAGATTCATGACATGACACATGTCATGAATATGAAGGAGGTTTTATGCATGTTTATGACAACTGTCATTACAAGTACCACTCCACTTTTTTTTGAAAACAGGCTCATTTTCCAACTCCCCTAGACAGTTGAGTTCAGTTGACTTGAATGGGTGTGCATAATCATGACATGACACCTTCATAATCATGACATGACACATGTCATGAATATGAAGGAGGTTTTATGCTTGTTTATGACAACTGTCATTAAGTGTCATTCGCTCAGTTATGTAATTTTTAATGCAAAGATGACATTGTTTGACCTAACCCTACCCCTACCCCTACCCCCCTAACTCATAACAAAGACATCTCAAACAATGTCATTTTTGCATAAAAAATTACATAACTGAGCGAATGACACTTAATGACAGTTTTCATAAACATGCATAAACCTCCTTCAAATTCATGACATGTGTCATGTCATGATTATGAAGGTGTCATGTCAGTCTTATGCACACCCCTTCAAGTAAGTGTAACCCAAAATTTTCATTTTGGGGTGGAGTAACCCTTTAAGCATGGACTTTACTTTCATTAAAAAGGTTGATTTAGTAAATGTAAACTATTAATTTAAATTATAGACAAGTGCAAACTGGGTGCTTAATGCAAATGTAATTGGCCACATTTACAAAATCAGGTGATTATGTTCGCACATCTATGCAAATGTCTCTTTATGTATAGAGACAAAAGAATGAGGTTAATCACTAGCAGTTTTAGTGATCGTGTAGATTTGCAAAAAATCTTCAGCTTTTGGTTTTATTTATCAAACACAAAACCTCTTTAAGCAAACAGAGTTAGCTAAATCTTATCTAAATGAATTCTAATTTTAATCTAAATGTGATCTAATTTCATAATCACTAGCAGTTTTAGTGATCGTGTAGATTTGCAAAAAATCTTCAGCTTTTGGTTTTATTTATCAAACACAAAACCTCTTTAAGCAAACAGAGTTAGCTAAATCTTATCTAAATGAATTCTAATTTTAATCTAAATGTGATCTAATTTCAATCAGCTCCGCTTCCGAAGATGCCAGACTTCAAGGCAACTTTCTTCCCATATGTGAATGTCCCTTTTTTGTTTTTTTGATCTCGTCATAAGTTCTTGTGATCTAGACACAACAAAATAGCTGTACACTTCAGAAAGTAAAAGAAAATAATATCACATGGCCTAGAGCTTGCATGCTTTTCTGATTAGTTAAAAACGCCTGTCTCGATGTGAAACTGTGCTTGAAGACACAGTTGTGTGTGTGAGATCTTTTAACAGGCCGAGATGTAACAATATGTATTTTATAAAAATACCATATATATTTTAGACCCTGCTTTAAAGGTTCACAGTTTAAGTTTACAATTTTAACATACAATGTCATAACATTTTGATCTGAACAAAAAAATTACATCTGCTTAATATCAATGAAAAATGAAGTGCTTGCAGGATCCCAAAACAAATGTAAAACAATAACATAAATACAGATGTTGAACATTCTCAGAACCTTTCATCTTGAATTTCACAGGTTTTTCAGTTTGTATTTGTTCCACGTGGAATCGCTGAGAACTGCACAAAACGCCCCCACCACCAGAGAAAGCTGCAGGCTTAAATTAAACAACTGCCATGAATCTTGTATGATTTTTAAATCAATATTAATATTCAGTTTTTGAAAGTCGATACAGTATCGCCAAACAAAATATTGTGACACTCACATGTATCAATATTTTCTTACACCCCTATTTCTAATGCCCAAGACACACTGCACAATTTTCGGCTGTCCCAGACAAAAGACTGGCATCGTGAAACAATCGCAGTGATTTCTGATTCGCCACGATTGTTTCACGATGCCAATCTTTCATCTGCGACAGCCGAAAATCGTGCAGTGTGTCTCGGGCTTAGCAGCGTATTTATAGCCTGTCTGGAATAATTAACACTGCATTATTTTTATCCATTAGTATAAAAATGAGTTCAGTAACTCAGTGATATATTTTAGATTTTGGCAGATCAGCTCCTCCCACATTGCAATTCATCAGTGAAGCTCCTCCCACTGTAATCACATCATCGGTGAAGCTCCTCCCACTGCAGTTCACCAATAAATGCTGCAATATTCCCTCCAGTTTACAAGTGAAGACGAGCATCAAATCATCAGGAAGAGCTGAAATCTGCAAAGACTGAGTTTATTAAAGAGGACAGAGAGAAGATGAGAGATCCAGAACCCTGCAGAATCAAACACACTGAAGATACTGAAGAGCAAACAGGTTGGTGATTATTCTTGATTCTTCATTAATAATGCAGGCTATAAATCTTCAAGCAGATTTAGATTTGTTGTAATAGGGTACTTTTTCAGTAATATTTATGTTAGATAATTGTGTAGCTAATCAAACATATTTAATAGTTCTCCATATAGAAACATGGAATTTGTGATTATAATATTTAAAAAAATAATAATTTGAAGATCAATGTACCTCATTCATGGAAAGTTTCAGGGACTTATAATTTATAAAATGACATCAAAATTACCAAAATGTTGTATAACAACTGTCTACTTTATACTGTTACATCAGAGTTCATCAGGGTTACTGAGAGTTACTGAAAATTAACCATTTTTACTTTTATTTCAGAGTTGATTGAAGAAAACAAGGATAATCAAGAACTGAGTGAATATGAGGAGAAAAATAATGCCAAAAGCAGAGAAAATCCTTTGAGCTGCTCTCAAACCAAACAGAAAGATTTAAAGAAAAGAGCCAAGAAATCTTTCACCTGCACTCAGTGTGGAAAGAGTTTGACAAGCAAATATAAATTTGATGTTCATATAAGAGTTCATACTGGAGATAAACCATTCACATGTGATCAGTGCGGGAAGAGCTTCACTCAATCATCAAGCCTTAAGAAACACATGCACATCCACACTGGAGAGAAACCTTATAAGTGTTCATACTGTGACGAGAGATTCAGTCAGTCTGGATACCTGAAACCACACGAGAGGATCCACACTGGAGAGAAACTGTACACGTGTGATCAGTGTGGAAAGAGTTTCACAATAAAAGGACACCTTACAGGGCATATGAGAGTTCATACTGGAGCGAAACCATTCACTTGTGATCAATGCGGGAAGAGTTTTTCAGACTCATCAACCCTTAAAAGACACATGAACGTTCACACTAGAGAGAAGCTTTATGCATGTGATCAATGCAGCAAAACAGTTTTGTGGGCTTCAGACCTGAAGACACACCTGAATGTTCATACAAAGGAGAAACCACATTCATGTCATTTGTGTGGAAAGAGTTTTTCATGTCAAAAACAATTAAAAGAACATCAGAAAACACATTCTGCTGTGAGAGAGTACATGTGCTTTGAGTGTGAAAAGACTTTTACTACAGCAAACTGTTTAAAACATTCAGCACACAGAATCAGGCCTCAGGCCAGGTTTCTGCATCTCGTTTCCTCGTCCTCCTCAGGGGACTGTTCTCACAGTCAATGTCCCCCTTGTAAACAACAATTATAATTGTTTCACGATGGTCCTCTGGCGATTTGAAGCGGCCATCCAGGAAGAAATGTCTTTCTGTGGTTTACAGATCAGTAGCAGTGTCCTTTGGGGTGAAGAGCGAGTGAGTCACGGCGAAAACAAGAGGCAGGGGATGACAGAAAACAGAAAGTTCTCCGACAAATACCCAGGAAAACATCAGTCATTCATTAAAAAGACCAGGCAGCTGCTGTGCTCTGTGTTCAATATGTCACGATTTCTTTGATCAATTTTGCGATTTCGATTTTAATCACGATTTTGACACACACAGACTTGCTTTACAGTCATAAATGAATTCAGTGTGAATTTGAAACATATTTCCAAAAGAAAACCAATTAGAGCTTTATCAAAAAGCTGTGTCTCTAGAACAGACATAAAGCAAAATAATCACTAAGTAAAGGTGTAACAAAATGTCTCTAGAATAGACATATGGCAGAAAAAAAAATCCCATATCCAGGGAATTTTTTTTTGCCATACATTGGTCATAGAGCTCTTTCTAGCGGTACCTCAGGTGTTGAACTAGATTATGCTGTCTGTATCGGAAAGAGAAATGATTAGTTAACCTCTGGAGTCTCGGGTCTGACTCTCCTGAGTCGTTCGTTCACATGACTTAAAGGCTGTATTGGATACAGAAATTAGTTAATATTTCCCAAACTTCCTTACAAGCATAGCCAGTTTTTAAACTCATGATGGGTTTCTGTTCTCAAATTGAAGCTTTTTTTAGTTCTTACAACTTAAATATATTTATATAAATTTTTGTCATGATGGCTCTTTCCCATAACATTGAATGTGGTATAGAGAGTTGCTTTAAACTTTATCCGACGATTTCATATTAAATATCATCAGCCACATATTCTTTGAAATAAACCAGTAAATGAGCAGCTTCACATTGTACAATGATGTTTGAATGCGGGTTGCGGCCGACCGGCGGCACTTTGAATTGGAATGTAGTCCATCCATGGCAGACAACTCCTGCTGTTTATGTATTCTGCACGTTCTGCCTGGAATCTGCCCCTTGAAAGACTTAAAAGTATAAAAAATGAAAATAACAAAAAGATCAGTTTTTTTCTTACAAGTGAAGTGTAATCATTACAATAAATTTGCAGCAATGTTCATGTAAAGAGTGTGATAAACAGTACAAATTTTCATCAGTTTTTATTTAATATTGTGAAAATTATTCATAAATAATGCTTTTTTCACTCAAAAAATGAGGTGCCTACTTTCAGATAAATGAGGCCTACGATTAATCAGATGCAAATATAAATACAAAACCAGTCCTAAATGAAAGAAAAGAAGTTGACAAAAAGATTGAATCCAATATTTGGTGATAATATAGCATAATGAGTGATTTATAAGCAATTTTTTGAGCCCGGGTCATTTTTGACCGGGAACACCACAAGTGTGACTTTGTGCCATTTTGTACAAAATAAAAGCCTTACAAAACAAACTCCCTGATTAAACATTAAACCACACTATTGTGATAAACAGTGCAAATTTTCATCAGTTTTTATTTAATATTGTGAAAATTATTCATAAATAATCATTTTTTCACTCAAAAAATGAGGTGCCTACTCTCAGATAAATTATAATCAATTTTTTGAGGCCGGGTCCTTTTTGCTCTGTAACCTCGTTATTGTGATAGGGTTCTGAACACAACACAAGGGTTAAACAAACACAAACACAACTGATCTATTTTCTCTCATCTCAGAACAGTTATGTCTGCTGTGCATCTGCTATGGTATCACGATAACTTTTAAAATATAAGCTATATGAACAAATAAATCAACTAGTTGTTACCTCTATCCATTTAC
>NW_015662240.1:6740-7032 GCF_001515625.1 Sinocyclocheilus rhinocerous | reverse complement strand
CTTTTCCACGACATTCTAATTTATTGAGATGCACCTGTAGTTTGTAGCAGTGGGTGTAACTAGGGGTGAGGTTTGTAGTACTGTGGGACACTGACAGACTCAACTCTGTGAGCTACCAAGGCAGAAATGTCATAAAAGTTATATGTACATGTAAAATGTACATTAAAATGTAATAGTTTACAAATAATGCACTATGGTAAAAGTGTTATGAAGTGATGACTGTATGTTGCAAGGATCAGCGTGAACTGTCTTTATTAATTAAGTTGTCTTGAAAAAGCTCTTTATACTTCTT
>NW_015662240.1:0-6425 GCF_001515625.1 Sinocyclocheilus rhinocerous | reverse complement strand
AACTTCTTCTTCTTCTCCTTCTGAGACCAAATTTTAAAATGTATCTCCTCCTAGACTTTTAAAGCTCGGGTCCAAACCACCAAACTCGGGTCAGACCTTCAGACTGGCCTGACTTGGGTTGCTATATCTTTTCTAACTGATCCGGCTTATGGTTTCCGTAAACCAGACTATCAAAACCACCTAAAATCCAATAGAATTTCATTGAGGGGGTGAAAACTTTTATACAATAAGACTTATGGTGTATTTAAGCTGTCTATTGCTATAGCAAAGCTTAACAACTCCTACAGAAAAAAAATAAAATAAATTAAAAAAAATAAATTGACTGCTTTGGCTGGTCTCCCAAACTGGTTTTAAAGTGGTTTTGGCCATTTTTTTAGCAGGCCAGGCTGGTCTTAACTGTTTTTTACCTGTTTTTTTACTGAATCAACTGGTTTTAGCTGGATTAGCATAGAAACATTCTAACAGCATGCTAGTAACTTGCTAATCGTGCTAACAACATGCTAGTAACATGCGTATCATGCTAGCAACATGCTAGTAACTTGTTAATCATGTTAAAAAGGCTAACTCCATGCTAGTAACGTTAATCATGATAGAAACATGCTAGCAACTTGCTAAACATGCTAGAAACATGTTAGTAACATGTTAATCATGCAAGAATCATGCTAGTACCATGCTAATCATGCTAGAATCATGATTGCAACATGCTAGTAACTTGCTAATCATGCTAACTACAGCTAGCAACTTGTTAAACATGTTAGAAACATGCTAGCATCATGCTAATCATGCTAGAATCATGCTAGCAAAATGTTAGTAACTTGCTAATCATGCTAACAACATGCTAGTAACTTGCTAATCATGCTAAAAAAATGCTAACAAAATGCTAGTAACTTGTTAATCATGGTAGAAACATGCTAACAATTTGTTAAACATGCTAGACACATGCTAGCATGATGCTAGTAGCATGCTAATCATGCTAGAATCATGCTAGTAACATGTTAATCATGCTAGAATAATGCTAGCAAAATGCTAGTAAACTTGCTAATAATGTTAACAAAATGCTAACACCATGCTAGTAACATGTTAATCATGCTAGAATCATGGTAGTAACATGCTAATAATGGTAGAATCATGCTAACAACATGCTAGTAACTTGCTAATCATGCTAGAAACAATGATAGCAACTTGATAAACATGCTAGAAACATGTTATCATGTTATTAATATGCTAATTATGCTAGAATCATGCTAGCAACATGCTAGTAACTTGCTAATAATGTTAACAACATGCTAGTAACTTGTTAATAATGCTAGAAACAATGCTAGCAACTTGATAAACATGCTTGAAACATGCTAGCATCATGTTATGAACATGCTAATTATACTAGAATCATGCTAGTAAAATAATGCTAATCATGCTAGAATCATGCTAGCAACATGCTAGTAACTTGCTAACAACATTTTTGTAACTTGCTAATAATGCTAACAACATCATAGTAGAAACCTGCTAGCATCATGCTAGTAGCATGATAATCATGCTAGAATCATGCTATCAACATGCTAGTAAATTGTTAATCATGTTAACAGCATGTTAGTAACTTTCTAATCATGCTAGAAACATGCTAACAAAATGATAGTAGCTTGCTAATCATGTTAACAACATGTTAGTAACTTGCCAATCATGCTAGAAAAATACTAACAAAATGCTAGTAACTTGTTAATCATGCTAGAATCATGCTAGTAACATGTTAATCATGCAAGAATAATGCTAGCAAAATGCTAGTAAACTTGCTAATAACGCTAACAAAATGCTTACACCATGCTAGTAACATGTTAATCATGCTAGAATCATGATAGTAACATGCTAATAATGCTAGAATCATGCTAACAACATGTTATTAATTTGTTAATCATGTTAACAACATATTAGTAACTTGCTAATCATGTTAACAACATGCTAGTATCTTGCTAATCATGCTAGAATCATGCTATCAAACTTGCTAAACATGCTAGAAACATGCTAGCATCATGCTAGTAATATTCTAATCATGCTAGAAACATGCTAGTAACTTGCTAATCATGCTAACAGCATGTTAATCATGTTAGAAACATGTTAGCAACATGTTAGTAACATTTGCTAATTATGCTAACAACATGCTAATAACATGTTAATCATGCTAGAAATGTGCTAGTAACTTGCTAATCATGCTAACAAAATGATAACACCTTGCTAGTAACATGCTAATCATGCAAGAATCATGCTAGCAACATGTTAGTAACTTGATAATTAGGCTAACAACATGATAGTAAAATGCTAATCATGCTAGAAACATGCTAGTAATTTGCTAATCATGCTAACAACATGCTAACCATGTTAGAAATATGTTAGTACCATGTGTAATCATGCTCGCAACATGTTAGTAACATGCTAATTGCGTTAGCAACATGCTAGCAATATGCTAATCATGCTAGAAACAGCCTAACAACCACCCCAGGTACCCTAGTAATATGTTTTATACCTATCTGTTTTTTCTCATAGACTGTATTGCCTTGAAAACATTCAAACTTTAATCTTTAAAACTATTTTAAGTTTCAAACTACTTCAAACTAAAAACTTTCAGACTGCAAGCTTTTCAAACTTTTTAGCTAGGCTTTTTCAAGACAACTTAAAGTTTGTCTACAAACTTTTCAATCTATTTGATAATCTGCTCCTGTAATCATAATTTGTGTGAAAAGGAATACAAGTTGTTGCTGTGTTACTGCCACTAGTGGTCATTTCAGATGAAAACTGCATTAAATTTTGTATTTGTATGTTTTTGTATGTTTTTTCCCCCAAAATGTAGGTAGAGGCAATCTCTTTCAATGAGTTGCAGCCACAGCTAATAAAACAAAAAATAACATTTTATCTACACTGTAGTGTTGTTACCTTAAAGAGCAAATTTTACCTGATTTAAAAATGCATTTATAAATTTGTTTTGTTGGTATACATTAATGTATTTAGGTTGATCCAGAGATGCTACATAATATTTTTTTAATTGTATAAAACCAGATAATTTGATACCATTTATTTACCATTGGGTTACCTTTTTTCAGTATAATCATATAAATAACAATACTTATCTATCATGCAAATCCTGATGACAATGTGCTCTTTTAGTTTTAACATCAATTCAGAGAAAACATTTTCCCAAATGAAAGCGGAAGTGGAAAATTATTCTCATTTGATTATAACTCCACCACTACAACTAAAGCCTGTTGGAATTGAAGGACCACGTCTGGTCTTTCTCAGTCAAGGTAAATGTTATGTGACAAATTTTGTTCATTATGTTGTCTAGTGTTAAAACTGATATAATTCTAACCTGCATTACTAGTAGATCCTCACTAGTAGCGGAGAACGGGAAGTGTTGTAACACAGGGTTAGATGTAACACTGCAATTTTGACAGGTCAGAAAAGAGCTGTGGTAATGTCATCAATATCCCATCTTCTTTTTGAGTTCACAGGAGAAATTGCCTGTGACTGTGAGCAAATTTGTAGACTAAAAAAATCAAACAAACTGATTTTCCAGTTTTTAAAAACTGAAATTTTTTAAACAAGATATTTTTTTTTACCTATAGCAATCATTGAGTTGTGGATACAATTATTTGACTTATGCTGGGTACACACCACAAGATAATCGGGCTGATTTTGGGCCGATTTCTCCCCTTCCGACAATCCTAGGTAATATCCCGATTATCTTGGTGGTGACTAAAGACAGCACAACACACACCAACAGATTTTCAACCAGAGTCCCGACTGTGAACACAGAAAATCTCGCAAAATCTCTCGAGACTTGAGAATAAACAAGGCGGACGATAGGCAGGAAGAAATTGCGATGACTGCGTTTTTTATGCTTCCGTCTTCTATCAGCTCGCTTTCTGATTGGATATGGTTTCATTACATGTGATAATCTCCACATCGTACACGCGTTTGTCCTCGGGGTTCCCCCCACACATCAGGATTTCTGATTGTAAATATTCAACATGTTGAATATTTACAATCAGAAATCCTGATGTGTGGGGGGAACCCCGAGGACAAACGCGTGTACGATCTGAAGATTATCACGTGAAACGAAACAATATCCAATCAGAAAGCAAGCTGACAGAAGACGGAAGAATAACAAACACAGTCATGGCGCAGCACAAAGTTAAATGGATTTGGACAGCAGAGATGGGGGATCAGCTTGTCGATTTGTGGCAACAGCACGAGTGTTTATACAACATGTCCTGTAAAACATACCACAATAGACTTCTTCCTGCCTTATCGTCCGCCATGTTTATTCTCAAGTCTCGAGAGATTTTGTGAGATATCCCGTGTTCACAGTCGGGACTCTGGTTGAAAATCTGTTGGTGTGTGGTGTGCTGTCTTTGTCACATCACGGCACACCACACACTATAGGAGCAAAACGGTTAAATCTAGGATTTTTTGTCCTTATGTTTGTGGTCTCTCACATTTTGAAAATTTTTAGTGTGTACCCAGCATTACATAACCTGAAGTTGTTTCTCTAGTTTAATTTGGTGCTTTGTATTTATGCTAACTTCAAACCCACATGCTAAGACAGTTTGCTATATGTTGTTTGGGTTGGGTATGGGTTTTTTCTTTGTTCTACAATGATGTTTATGCAAAAATTGGATAGTGTGGATGTTTTTTCAGCAAATTACCTCTTATTGTTACATCTATCCCTAGCTAGTGTTACAACTCACCCCAGTAGTGGGGTAGATTGTAACAACAGAACTTTGTATTTGACATTAACTCACATAATCTGTGATTATGCAGTAAACATCCAAGTGAGTTCTAATTGTAGTAGACAAATGTGGCTACTGGCTACCATGTATCAAAATTTGAGACAGCTAGCACAAACAGCCACTGAGTTACTAATGCTCAAACAAAAACTGTTACAACCATCCCCAGTCTCCCCTATTACTCACAGGGCTATTAACAAATATTTTGCTGTTACAGATAAACTTGGCATGTACATAGATAAAGACAAATCGACTCCTCAAAACATTATCGTTTTTGACCCTCTTGCTGGAAAAAACATCACAGTGAATATAGATCTACTGGCTCATACGTAAGTGTTCTTTGCTCATGATTCTAGTCATGATTCTAGATTTCAGTCTTGTTCTGTTCTATGTTTGAACACCTTATTTTGTTTGTAAACATTATTTTGTAAAGCACAGGACTGCTTAAAGTTATCAACGTAAAGAAATATGCATGGATGAGAAAATAAAGCATGGGCATGGTTACATATTTATAAATCGCAATAAGCCTTGAAAAATAACTATGCTCCCTCTAACTGACCCACATCCAAGGCACACACTTAGAAACCCATCTGTCAGCGTGTGATGTGATCATGAATTCAGCCATCTTTAAGGGCTTTTAACAGTGCTGCATTCCAGACAACTAGATATTCTGATTTTTCCCACCTCCTACTTAAAATAACGTCGGAATGCGTCACCTTATGTCAAACTTAAAAAAAAATAGACATTAAGTTTATAAGATGATACCATAATCTTTGCTTTTTGTCAGCTGTTTCAAAACGAATGGCAGCATTTTATGCATTTTTTTCTGTTTTGCCATAACTGACACAAAACACGAAATGCTCTCCTTGTGTCTTGACAACATCATGAGGTCAATATGTAAACATGACGTGGGATTTACTGGAACTCACTGAGGTTGGAACAACTTACCCCATTTGGATGTTTTGTTAATGGCATTTATTACTGCAAAATTAAAGGCTGACAACTTGCGCTGAGTGAATGTAGGCTGTAGTTCTCGTGGATGAAGGGCCCCTCAAGAGGTAAAGCCCAGGGGCCCCTTACAGTCCTAATGCGGCCCTTAATGTATTATTCTGTATATTTTCAATATGTCGTTAAACCATTTAATATATTGATCATTCATAAATAAGGAAATATATTTTCTTTGTGTAAGGGTAGAACTTGGATGTTCCAACTTCCGACCTCATGCGGCATTAATCTCCGATTATCACTGTTCTCCCGTTTACTAGTTCAAGTGTGAAAAGCCCCTTTTTACAGCTTGCCCTTGAATGGTCAAATACAAACAAAATTATGTAAATGCACCTCTTTGGCGTAAAATAAAATTCTGGTCATACTGCCCACTCATATTCTAATGATATCTTTATTCTATTACTTATTAGGCTACCTTTTTAGTTACACTTTAAATATTTAGGACAGCAGCAAAACTGTACAGTAGAGGTCTACACGGAGAACCGAGACCCGACCCGGGATCCGTACGGGTTCGGGGCTATATTTTAAATGGTCAGCCGGGTCCGGGTCCCAATCTATTACTTCGGGTCCCGGGTCTGTTTAACATTATGTGTAATACCCGAGAACACCCGGCCGTTATCAGAGTCAGTCAGCGCTGTGCGTGTG
>NW_015662239.1:363-968 GCF_001515625.1 Sinocyclocheilus rhinocerous | reverse complement strand
TTGTAAAATAGCTTTTGAATCAAAATTTCTATGAACTTGGTCACCTAATCTTGCTCTTATTCAATATTGCACTACACAAGTTATCTTTTAGTTAACTCAAGCCTAAATCTCTGAAACTCAGTAGTGGATTAACTTTCATACTGTGTCCCAGGGATAACAAGATACACATTTTAGAAGTCTTCACATATTAGATATAAAGTTTTAAGCACATGCAATCTTTTTATTAATCTATTAAGACAAGTCATTAAATAATAAATGTATATCTTATTTGAATTAATCTATTATTATTTCAATAATCTGCAAAGTCCATATCTTGGAACACTTTTTTTAAAACAACATTCATACAAGTCCCTTTATTGCTTAGGGCTCATACACTCATCCTTTGTCCCTTTTGTAGATAGGGCTCATACACTCATTCACTTTTCTCCAGCGTAACACCAGCTACGTCCGTCTCCGTGACCTTATCACACTCAAGTGACAGTCTAGGAGGGGCACACACCTTTTGCTCCACCAGATATAGAGTTTATTTTCTCATACAACCACAAGTTACAAATACACTCAGACAGACACAGACACATACATTTACACAGACTACCCTACACTCT
>NW_015662239.1:0-232 GCF_001515625.1 Sinocyclocheilus rhinocerous | reverse complement strand
CCATAGGACTTTGCGCGCTTCCCTTTACTTTATCTGCTTAACGTCTATTGCTATCCTTCAAAGGCCCACTTAACAATAAACACAGACCATTGCATGCAATGTATATCTGCTTAAAGTCTACTGCCATCCATCAAGGCCCTCTTGGCAGTAAACACAGATTTTTGCATGCACAATTTTACTATTACAATAAAACAGATCAGTGCATGCAATTATTTCTTCTGGAATCAAAACC
>NW_015662238.1:0-504 GCF_001515625.1 Sinocyclocheilus rhinocerous | reverse complement strand
CAATGACAGTAGTAACTACTGTATATGTAAACAACTGACTATTTTATTTATAATTCATTAAAAAATGAATTAAAAATATAATTATTACTAAATTTAGAATTTAATAAAAAAAAATACACACAAAGACAATTATCTTATTGTTCTACTCACTTAATTTAGAATTTAATAAAAAAAATACACACAAAGACAATTACAATTCTTATTGTTAATCATCATAAATGAGTCTACTAAAAGTTTTTGGGGGTCTATCACAACCATAAACAATCGTGATATAATTTAAAAACATATAATATTTTATTATTTTTTTTACCATTGCATTATGGAGATTTACCATGTTATTACCGTATTCTTGAAGTGACATGTAAATAGTAAGGTGATTAGTATAGCCAAGCCGTTAAAATTAGACCACAGATTGCCTCGATTTCGCCAGGTGGGCTAAAAGCAGAGTACACGTAGCCCAAATCGTGGCTACATATAGACCATGTCATGAAATTACACTTATAT
>NW_015662237.1:620-1277 GCF_001515625.1 Sinocyclocheilus rhinocerous | reverse complement strand
AGGATACATAGGTGGAGTGGTGCCCAAGGCGGAACCGAGGTTTTACACCACTCAAGAAAGAGCATGAGGCTGCCACGCGTAGCTCTTACCGTACAGGATTTTAGAAAGAACGCAGGGTACTAGCGTGCGAAGTTACCACAGTGTGGATTTTAGAAAGTGTACAAAGACTTCACGTGCACACTTACCATAACATGGATTTAAAAACCGTTCTAAGGGGCCCTCGTGGTACTCTGAAAGAGCAGCCCATAGATGGAAATGGTGCATCCCAAAACACTATGTTTGAGAAGTCATCAACTCGATCTAAGGTATACTGCTGGAATGGCTAGCAGTAAATCTCTAGCTGAGGGAGCAAATACCCAGCTCTCAACGAGAGGGGTTCGACCTACAGCACGGTCGTTAGAAATCAGAAGGGTAAGCGTACCGCAAGCTAGCCAGTTGCTCTGGGAAAACAGAGAACTCAACTCTCACGTGAGAGGAGAACTCCGAATTCAGAAAGGAGTAGCGTGCTCATAGGTAGCCCTTTTGTTAAAAGGGGAGCACTGCTAAACACTACCACGAGAACAGCCCACGGAGCGAGGAATCCAACTCAGAAGGGAGAGAATTCAAACGCTCGAAAGAAAGCACCATGCTCACAATAACCCTCAATGGTGAGGGGAG
>NW_015662237.1:0-306 GCF_001515625.1 Sinocyclocheilus rhinocerous | reverse complement strand
GAGGCAAGCTCAAATACAACCCTCTAAGGCGAGGGGAGCACTGCCTGAGACAGCATTACACAAGAAGGCTCTCGCAAATGCCACCTATACTTCCCGCTCGATGCCTCAGCAAGAGGGGATATCCTGGTGACTAGGAGGCCCCTCAGAGCAACCTAGATATGGTATACCAGACAGGGCACCCTGAAAGCATAAGCCCAGCCCGTACGTCCAGGAAATTCTGCAGTGCCGTGCCGGGGCCCTGATGGTCAGGAAGGCTCCCGTAGAAGCCTGTGACCTGGCCGCATGATCCAGGAAGTATGAAGCCGA
>NW_015662236.1:27178-28070 GCF_001515625.1 Sinocyclocheilus rhinocerous | reverse complement strand
TCTTCGTCTTCCTGCCTGGTCTCTGGAACACCCTGCCCGTGACAAGTAACAGCTGTAACAGCAAGGTCTCCAAGGATCTCTTCACCATACCTGTGAACCAAAGATTAAATATTTAAACCTTATTCGGAACATAAAATCAATGTTTAATATATTTATCCTTGAAACATTCTGATCTGGCAATGTTTTCATGTTTTAATTATCTATATTTGATTTTTAATGCACTGCTCCAAAAACATGCCATTATCTAGCAAAACCTGAAGCTCATGGTCATCTTCAATATGTATTTGATTATTTGTCAGATGAAAAATTATGGCTTCTGTGTACACTGTAAAAAAAAAACTCGTAAAAAAGCTACGGCTGCCAAACAAAAACCGTAAAATTTAAGTAAAGTATCTTAATTGAAATGAAATGCAAAAACAATAATTTTACATAAATGTTCATTAAAGGTTTTACAGAAAAAAAAAGTGATTTTACAAATTTTTCCTTGTTTCAATTATGATATTTTACTTTAGTTTTACGTTTTTTGATTGGCAGCCATAGCTGCCAGTCATTTACCATTTTTTTACGGGACTTTTTTTACAGTGTAAAACCCTTACTTTACAGATTTTGCCTAGATTATTACAATGAAAGCAATAAATGTTCTACAGAGAAATGTTATTTTACAAATCATTACAATCAAAAACCTTCAATAAAGTGTCAAAGCATGCTCAAGATGGAAAATAAACCGTTTTATTTGGAAGACAAAATACAATATATGTACATATGCCATATAAAAATAAAGTTTACATTTCAGTTTTTTTTTAAAGAAATACAGCACAATTACATTTAAAATACTGTACTGATGAAGAACATTAAACATTTTCATCAAAAAGTTGAATTAAATATATTCAAT
>NW_015662236.1:25155-27008 GCF_001515625.1 Sinocyclocheilus rhinocerous | reverse complement strand
ATTCTCTTCAGAGTTCTCTCTCTCTCTCTCTCTCTCTATGTGTGTGTGTAAGAGACTGACTGAGTGAAAAATAATGCATGGTGCCGACCGTATTTATGTGAATACACACCTGTGCAGGCATTTTGACACTCCGTGTTTTTACAGTTTTAGGCGCACCACCGAAGACAAATCTACTATGCTTTTCATGCCGGTTAGAAAAGTGTCCTAGTTACGTCCGCCTTGCTCTGGTGTCACGCTGACCTGTGCCAAAAAACTCTGGCGACGGCGAGGTGGCTGTGTGGGATTGTGCAGTCGAGTGCAGTTGCTCTCCACCGACTGCGCTGAGCAAAAGCATGATGGGAAACGACTGACTGATGACACAGCTTAATGCTCATTGGTTCAGACAACTGTGATGCAGCGTTCTCTTCTAAAATATTTAGTTTTTTTTAATCTGATTTCATGTGATTATGTATTTAAATTATGTATGAATGTTCCCAAAAACTCTGACAGTGCGATCTCTGTGTGAGTGTCACGGGCGGGTGTGCTAGAGATCAGGCAGGACGACGAATACAATAACCTTTAATAAATTCACCACAGGTAATCCAGACAGGGGAATCACACGTAGCACAAAGAGTAGTGTAGACATCAACAATAACTGACAAACTAGAATACAAGAGACAAGAACTGATATAGGGCAGATAACGAGGGGCAGACAGGTGAGCACAGGTGGGTGATTAACTAATAATGAGAACAGGAACAACCAAATAAGGACACAGAGGGAGAAACCACAATCAACAGTCCACAGGGGTGTGACAGATCGCCCCCCTCCCGGAAGGCGCATCCTCGCGCCGTGGAGACAGAGGGAGGGACGGAGGGGGACTTAGAAGGAGGACAAAGGAGTGGATGTGGGATGGTGACAGGGGAAGGCCAAAGGCTGGCAGGCAGACATGAAAGGTGGAGGCTCCGGCGGAGGACGGATATCCGGGAGGAGGCCGGCAAACCGAGACCAGGGGGGTGACGAAGGAGGGAGGAGCCAGGGAAGAGAGAAGAGGGACCCGGAGCAGGAGGAGCTCAGCAGGACCCAGGCCACAGGCCCACGGTGGAGCCGACGGAGGGAGGAGCCATGGAGGAGGAATGTCCACCGACTCCAGGGGGCCGACCAACGGCGGCGGAGCAGGTGGTGGAGTAGCCCGAGGCGGAGACGGAGAGCCAACGAGCCAGGGGGATGCCGAGGAGCTGGGGGGCCGGGGTGGAGCCGAGGGCTCTGGTGACCGAGGCGGAGATCCAGAGATCCGCGGCGGAGCCGGAGCGACTGAGGACCAAGGTGGAGCTGGCGGGAGGAAGGAGCCCAACGGAGCCGGTGGGACAGAGCGAAAAGGCACAGCCAGAGGAGAGGAGTCCAGAGCCGATGGCGGGTCGACGCCAAACCAAGGCGGAGCCGGAGGGACGAGGGAGCCCGGTGGAGCCGATGGATCGATGGGTGACGGTGGAGGCAAGGGAGCTAGGAGCCGAGGTGGAGCCACTGGGTCTACGGGCCGAGGCGGAGTCCGGGCCTCGGAGGCTGGAGGCGGAGGTGAGGGAGACTCCGACCACGGCGAAAATATAAACATGCCAGCTTGACTTGATACTTTTAAACACATTTTATTGTAAATTAACTAAATAAAATAAATGTAATAATAATAGTAGTAATTGTAATAATAATTACAATAATAATAATACATATTGTTATTATTATTATATTATTATTACTCATCTAAAGAGTGTATATGTTTGCAGAGCCGTTCTCCTCTCAGAAGTTGATCTCTGCTGTAATGGTTCTCCGGTGGAGGGGGAGGGGCTGCAATCGTGAAAAACAGCATTTTTTAAAATTGGCT
>NW_015662236.1:22435-24885 GCF_001515625.1 Sinocyclocheilus rhinocerous | reverse complement strand
GGTCGGGTCAGACGATCTCGGGTACGGGCTTCACTTTAAAGCCCGTGCAGACCTCTACTCTGCTGTAACGGTTCTCCGGTGGAGGGGGAGGGAGAACCGATCATATGAGGAAATTTGCCTGACAGATAGGCTTTTTTTCTTAGAAACTAGGAAAAACTATTTAAATGATTAAAACCACCACTAAAAGCAAGCAAGTTTGCATGTTTTCACATCTTTGTGTGGCTTGTTTGTTTTATTGAATAAACTCATAGGTACATTAGGATAATTACTCTACTTTACTTCAAAGTGATATGCCCTGATGTGTCCTTCTGCCGTGTTTCACATTGTTCACACACCATTATAAACAAGGATCTAAGTTACTGTAGTGTACCGTTTCTCTCTGATCTCCCGGTAAGAGTCCGTGATGCACACACACACTGCTTAACCCACAATATAAGACTCAAAGTTAGAGACAAATGCTCATGGAGGTACAGGATGAGAGCTTCCTCTCGGGTAAATTATTATTATATTTTTTAATTAAACACTAATTATTGGTTCATAGTATTAATTTATCTTTAATTTAAGTTGATTATCTGTCTATTCATTCATTAAAACCACCACTAAAAGCAAGCAAGTTTGCATGTTTTCACATCTTTGTGTGGCTTGTTTGTTTTATTGAATAAACTCATAGGTACATTAGGATAATTACTCTTACTTTAGGAAATTTAAACATCTGTCCCTCCGCTTTTTGGAAGAAATACGTGTTTTTCAAAGTTATATGCCCTGATGTGTCCTTCTGCCGTGTTTCACATTGTTCACACACCATTATAAACAAGGATCTAAGTTACTGTAGTGTACCGTTTCTCTCTGATCTCCCGGTAAGAGTCCGTGATGCACACACACACTGCTTAACCCACAATACAAGACTCAAAGTTAGAGACAAATGCTCATGGAGGTACAGGATGAGAGCTTCCTCTCGGGTAAATTATTATTATATTTTTTAATTAAACACTAATTATTGGTTCATAGTATTAATTTAAATCTTTAATTTAAGTTGATTATCTGTCTATTCATTCATATACACAAGTCATTTTTTTCCGCTATCCCTATTGCTGACGTATTTTGCCTCTGATTGGTCAGATCAGCAAATTATTCAGACGTGCGTGGCCTCTTGCTGGCCTCTGATTGGTCAGAATCCCCAGAGTGTGTATCTCAGCGGAAGTGCAGTTCTCCTAGAGGGCGCTGTGTTATACACACTTTGTGTGTGGGGGGGTAGGGTTGCCAACCGTCCCGTATTTAAGGCATCAAAGAAGCGTTCCGTATGAAAGCTATACCCATACAAACCATACAAATAACAAACTCTAAATTGACAAGCTTTTTTGACAAGTGTTTGATTTGTGAACATAGCCGTTCCAGGTAACGTTAGACTTTAAGACCAAGCGGAATCCTCTGCCGGCTGATCGCTCCCGCTTCATAGCGAGCGGGACTCGCGCTAACGGTGTTGGGTTTTTTAACGACCGCATTTCGACTTCAGCAAATCAGTTTGAGCGAATGCAAACAACGTGATTCCAACATCCAGCCACGCAAGAAAACATGCATTTTACCTGAGGGAAAACGTGATCAATAAGGAAAGTCTTATTTCTCTAATGTATACACCTAGATAAAACAATTTACATTTAAGTAACTTCCTGCGTAATCTTAAACTTGAATATCATTCTTAAAACACAAAATGACCAATGAAGTGTCAAGCACCTAAATCAGTCCATATTTATTCTATAAGTTCTCTTTAATTGAAAAATATGCATTTTCATATATACTGTAGTAGGCCTACTGTAGGCTATATTACACACACGCATATCAGAAGACAGAAAGAGCTTTATTGCCAAGTATGTTTGCACATACAAGGAATTTGTTTTAGTGTCACAAGCTTCCAGTACACAGACACAACAACAACAACACAGATAATAAAAATAAGATGTGAATAAAATACACATATGTATAAATATAAATAAAGCACACACACAAAGGATAAATATGTACTATATACACTGCCGTTCAAAAGTTTGGGATCAGTAAGATTTTTAATGTTTTCTAAAGAGGTTCTTATGCTCATCAAGCCTGCATTTATTTGATCAAAAATACAGAAAGAAAACTGTAATTTTGTGAAATAGCCTATTATTGCAATTTAATAAAACCGTTTTCTATTTTAATATACTTTAAAATATAATCTATTCCTGTGAAGCAAAGCTGAATATTCAGCATCATTATTCCAGATTTTAGTGTCACATGATCCTTCACAAATCATTCTAATATGCTGATTTTTAATCAATGTTGGAAACAGTTGTGTTGCTTAATCTTTTTTGGGACCTGTGATATTTTTTCAGGATTCTTTGATAAATAAAAAGTTAAAAAGAACAGTATTTATTCAAAATAAATATTTTGTGTTAAATATAGCCTACACAACTATTCCA
>NW_015662236.1:19643-21996 GCF_001515625.1 Sinocyclocheilus rhinocerous | reverse complement strand
ATGCAAGCAAAAGTGTTTTGCAATACAATATGAACACAATGAGTACATTGTACTTAATTTTTGATGTAAGTACATAGTAGTTAAGGCCACTTAATATAAAGTGGGACCAAAACAAGAATAGATCTGTAAAATAATTAAGTAAATAAGTAAATTTTTTTCCACAAACAAGAAAAATATTTAAGACATTGTTAAAAAAAAAAAACTTTGCACAACAGTACAACATGTAAGAAATTACACACACACACACACTCTCTCTCTCTCTCTCTCTCTCTCTCTCTCACACACACACACACACAGCTGTAGTGATTGTTGTTGTTGTTATTAATGTCTCTGTTCTTGTGTTCAGGGGTCTGTTTTCTCTCACTGGATCCAAACACAGCAAACACTCGTCTCATTCTGTCTGAGGAGAACAGAAAAGTGACACGTGTGAGACAGAAACAGCCATATCCTGATCATCCAGACAGATTTGATGATGTGTATCATGTGTTGTGTAGAGAGAGTGTGTGTGGACGCTGCTACTGGGAAACGGAGTGGAGTGGAGATCATTATGGTGTGGATATATCAGTGTCATATAAGAGCATCAGCAGGAAGAGAGACGGTGATGAATGTTTGTTTGGATCTAATGATCAGTCCTGGAGTTTATCCTGCTCTCGCTACAGTTACTCATTCAGACACAATAAGATAGAGACTGATCTCCCTGTAAAGCCCATCATCAGCAGCAGGAGAATAGGAGTGTTTGTGGATCACAGTGCATGAACTCTGTCCTTCTACAGCGTCTCTCACACAATGAGCCTCATCCACACAGTCCAGTCCACATTCACTCAGACGCTCTATCCTGGGATTGCTGTTTATTCTAGATCATCAGTGAAACGACAGTAAGATCTGTGTGTGTGTGTGTGTGTGTGTGAGAGAGAGTGTGTGTGTGTTTTCTACATTTGTGTTTTTATTGTAGTCTCATCAATCATTTGTATATTATCAAAATATTCTTTCAATTGAAAAGTTCTACATGAATCATGTTTGTGAAAAGTACGTCATTCATATTTTCTCTATTGTTTTTGAGCATAAATAATAAAACACGATGAGAAATTAACTTGAGATCAGATCTGAATTGATGTTTGTGTCACAGTGTCTGGTTGTGGTGCCCTGGACTGGCCACTTGAGGGCGCTCTCCTGTTTCAGTGTTATATGTTTTGAACTCCATTTCCCATAGTCCCTTGCCTGTCGTTTCTGTTCTGATCATTATCACCTGTTAGCCATTTACTCATCATCCCATCTATATATACCATGCTCACTCTGTCTGTCGTTGCTGCAGTATTGTATTTGTTATTGTATATCTGATGTTTGATGTTGTCTAAAGTTACACTGTGTTATCTGTTCCTTGTGTTTTGGATTACCTTTTGCCACGTTTTTGTTCTGTTCTGATTATTTGTTACTTTAATAAACTGCACCTGGATCTTACCTTGTTTTCTCCTGGCATTCCGTGACAGAATACTGCAGCCACTACAAGATCCAGCAGTTTGTTTTTCTTTTTCCCTTTTTGAAAAATGGACATTCGGATTGTCCCTCCTGCCACAGGGAAGGAGCGAATGGCTCGATACCGGACTCTGATGGCTCGGAGGCAGCAAGGAATGGAGGTTGGTGGTTTTGCCCAGACCTTAGGGACGGTGGCGGTGGGGCTGAATTATAATGAGGCTGCACTTAGGACCTTCTTAACATCTGTCTGGATAATCCTTTGCCCCAGTGGGAGGTGGAAGGACTCGAGATCCTAGACTTCTGGGGCTTTGTCAATTATCTCCAGGGTCGAAGTCAGTGGGCAATACCAGTCCAATCAGAACCCTTCCACAGGGATTTTCCCACCACCTCTATCCTTCAGACTCCCACTAAGCGAGAAGGAGAACAGCAGAGCCCGCTCCAGTCCAGGAGCTCACGGAGCCCACTCCAGAGCCCGCTCCAGTCCGGGAGCTCACAGAGCTGAGGGTCCTTGGGGAAGACCTAGGCATAAGAGTGAATTCCCCAATTGGAGTAAAAGGTACGCGCTGTCTACCACATGTGTGTCACAGTGTCTGGTTGTGGTGCCCTGGACTGGCCACTTGAGGGCGCTCTCCTGTTTCAGTGTTATATGTTTTGAACTCCATTTCCCATAGTCCCTTGGCTGTCATTTCTGTTCTGATCATTATCACCTGTTAGCCATTTACTCATTGTCCCATCTATATATACCATGTTCACTCTGTCTGTCGTTTCTGCAGTATTGTATTTGTCATCTCATGTCTGATCTTTGATGTTGTCTAAAGTTACACCGTGTTATCTGTTCCTTGTGTTTTGGATTACCTTTTGCCACGTTTTTGTTCTGTTT
>NW_015662236.1:19197-19488 GCF_001515625.1 Sinocyclocheilus rhinocerous | reverse complement strand
CTCACAGAGCCCACTCCAGAGCCCGCTCCAGTCTGGGAGCCCACAGAGCTCATTAAGGGAGTCACTCCAGTCCGGGAGCTCACAGAGTCCACTCCAGAGCTCGCTCCAGACCGGGAGCTCACAGAGTCCACTCCAGAACTCGCTCCAGTCCGGGAGCCCACAGAGCTCATTAAGGAAGTCACTCCAGTCCGGGAGCTCATAGAGTCCACTTCAGAGCCCGCTCCAGTCCGGGAGCTCACGGAGTCCACTTCAGAGCCCGCTCCAGTCCGGGAGCTCACGGAGTCCACTTCA
>NW_015662236.1:17008-19169 GCF_001515625.1 Sinocyclocheilus rhinocerous | reverse complement strand
AGCATTTAATAAAATATATTGTAACTACAGAAAAGCTGTATTAAATTATTATGGGATCTCTTTCAAGCGGGGATTTTATTTACTTATTTTTTTATTTACCTAAATATGTAAAAATGTGATAAAATATGTATAATCTGCTGATTTGATAATAATAGCAAACACAATATGATTTAATCATTTGAATCATAAATCAATAAAGAAATATGATTACAATAATACTATTGTACTATAATAATTATATTGCACTTAAAAATAAAAAGTCGGTATTTAATCATTAAATAAAATGATTATTTAGGCTATTACTGTAATTTAAATTACAACAATTTAACAAATAAATAAAAACGTATTATTGCAATATTATTACTGCAATATTTATTAAATAAAAAGTCATTATTTATTAATAATAATAAAACTGTGAATTTTATGTTACTATAAGATGTATAAAATAAAATAAAAACTCAATATAAAATAAAACTCAATATTTAATAATGATGATGATAATAATGATGATAATAATATAATTAAAACACTAACTTTATTTTACAGCAATTGTACCATTTTTAATGGATTTGTTAACATTTAAATAACAATAAAACAAAGCTATTATTATTATTATTATTGATTAATTGTAATTGTTATAATAATTTTTAAAAACTCGATATGTAATAATGATGATAATAATAATAATATAATTAAAACTAACTTTATTTTACAGAAATTGTACCATTTTTTATTGATTTGTTAACATTTAAATAACAATAAAACAAAGTTATTATTCTTATTATTGATTAATTGTAATTGTTAAAATAATTTAAAAAATACAATTATGTTGGTTATTATTAATAAAGACTCCCTTTTTATTTTACAGTACAATTGGATTATTGCAATCATAATATATTTATTTTCTCATTTGTTATAATTATTAAATAATAATAATAATTATTATAATTAAATAATAATAAAATATTACATTATAAAATATTTTCGTTATATGAATGTATAATAATAATAATAATAATAATAATTATTATTATTATTAAATACTGACATTTTATTTTACAGTGCAATATGATTACTGCAATAGTAAGAGTTTGTATTGATTTGTTTAATTTGTATGTTTAAAATAAAGTAAAAATTATATTTTGTTAATAATATTAATAATAATTATAATAATATGAACTTTGTTTTATTATTATTTAAATTATAATAAGTGCATTAAAAACGGTACAATTGCTGTCAAATAAAAAGTCAGTATTTTAATTCTACTACTACTAATAACAATAATAAATATTGAATTTTATTTTATATTACAATAACCTCCCAAATGGTGTTTTGACCAATTAGATGTCGTCGTTGCTCGGGGTGTTGTATATTCCTCCTCCCCGTTCATAAATCAAATGTTCTCTTATCAGTCACATGGTCCGTGTTTTTCCCGCTCTTGCAGGTATAATTTTGGACATGATTCTATAACAAGAATATGATGCATTTGACAAAGAATTGATTGGAAGAAACGTTTCAAGCATGAAGATTCAAACACACGCATACTAAACATGAATGTGATCCTATAAACTATTCAATAGTTATTCGAAATACATTCACAATAAATGATTAAGACCTGATAAGTCACATGTGAAAATTGACAATCTCCTTCCTGAGTTGTTATGATCAGTGTGTTCCTTTTGTGTTAATGTTGAAAGCTGTTCTGTGAAAGAGTTGGTTAGGCTTGCTTCAGACTGGCTAGTGCTAGGGTCTGATTTATGACATCCTGTGTCTTGGGCCTCTTGTGGAATTTTGGACTCCTCGTGTTTCAACCATGTTTTGACCAAATCTTAGATTGTCTGATACCCTACAAATAGTATCATTTCAATTGTAACAGTAATGTTATTATCTGCTTATAATAATAAAATAAAATTCATATTTTGGTTAATATTATTAATAAATACTGACTTTTTATTGAATAAATAAATAATTGTTGTAATTTAAATAATAAAATTATAATTAATATATTTTTATTATGATTATTAAAATCACATCATATTTCTTTATTTCTTATAATATTTGTTATAATTTACATTATAGTAATAGCCAAAATAATCATTTTTTATTGTTAAATACTATTGCAGTAATCATATTGCACTGTAAAATAAAATGTCAGTATTTA
>NW_015662236.1:12570-14196 GCF_001515625.1 Sinocyclocheilus rhinocerous | reverse complement strand
TCATATTTTGCATATTTTGGTTAATATTATTAATAAATACTGACTTTTTATTGAATAAATAAATAATTGTAATAATAAAAATAATACAATTATAATTAATATAATATATTATATTTTTATTATGATTATTAAAATCACATCATATTTCTTTATTTCTTATCATATTTGTTATAATTTACATTATAGTAATAGTATTTAACAATAAAAAAAATATTCTTTTGGCTATTGCAGTAATCATATTGCACTGTAAAATAAAATGTCAGTATTTAATAATAATAATGATTAATATTATTATTTTATTGTTATATTATAACAAAAAATATAATTGCAGTAATCCTATCAAGATCTGAATTAATGTATGATAAAATGCCAAACTGTCATTAACTGTTAAAATATTTTTATTTTATAGATATAATAATATAATATTACATTATTAAAATATTTTTTATTATTTAAGGCTAGCCTTCAAAAGATCACATTACTGTAATTTATACTATCCTACAGCATTATATTTCTGCCGGTTATGTCACTATTTTGGAAATGCCACACAAAACCAACAAAAATGCCACAGATTCTTGTAGTAAGTTCTTGGTAAACAGAAAGTTTTATGGTATTCTGTCATATTTAGCTCTGTTCAGATGTGTTGTTATTACCACACAAAACAACAGAAAAACCACATACAGCATCTAATGGTAAATTCTTGTGATACTGTACAACAGAAAGTGCTGTGGTAATCCTGTCATATTTAGCTCTGCTCATTTGTTGTGGTAATTTTATGTTGTACTGCTGCAGTACCACAGGATTACCACAGGACATGCAGTCCATCACGTGCCGATAAACTTCAAACAATAAACTTTCAGTTCACTGTTACTCAAACGGATTTTCAGAAAATAAGATGCTGCATCCGATGTTGATCACCTGACATACGTTCAGCATAAAACATTAAACAACGTAACGTTACACTCTAAGAATAGTACGTAATCACGAATGTTTAAGCTCTCTCTCACTTCTGTTTCTCTGTAGCGGCGCGAATAATGCCTCGACTAACGGGAACATAAATATCTTTTGAAACATAAAATATTTTATGGCCTAAAATTCAGAGTTTCAATCGACATTTCTTTCTTTCTTTATGTCCCCTAAGGGCAATTGGTTTTACAGCAAGACCAGCATACAAAAAAGACAATTTACAATACATTAAAAATTACAAAAAAAACAGGACAACACAAGACCAAAAAACTACCTGCTTCCACCTACTCCCCACATGCCCGAATTTAGAAAAGAGATAGAGGTAGGAATAAATGAATGTTTGTACCTGTCACTCCTAACAGAAGAAAATCTAACTGAGATCCTGAGGGTAAAAACTGAAACTCAGAATAGAGAGGATGGGAAGTAACCATTAAGATAGATTGGGCTTTTCTAACTACCCGGCGATTATAAGGGTCAGTAAGATGACTCTGCTGAACTCCTAAAATCTTCATCAAGACACCATGCCTCGCTTGAACCTTTCCCCTCTCGATCTCTTCTCAATCTCCCCATCCTCCTTCCCCTCCTGATTGGTGGAATCAACTTAGACACTCTAATTTAACCAAGGTGATAATAGCAACACCCAAACGTGCTATTAAACAC